>NW_026652288.1:13831187-13905857 GCF_009828535.3 Hylobates moloch | reverse complement strand
GTCTGTGCCTTTTAATTGGAGCATTTAGCCTATTTATATTTAAGGTTAGTATTGTTATGTGTAAATTTGATCCTGTGATTATGATGTTAGCTGGTCATTTTACTCATTAGTTGATGCAGTTTCTTCCTAGCCTTGATGGTCTTTACATTTTGGCATGTTTTTGCAGTGGCTGGTACCAGTTGTTCCTTTCCATGTTTAGTGCTTCCTTCAGGAGCTCTTTTAGGGCAGGCCTGGTGGTGACAAAATCTCTCAGCATTTGCTTCTCTGTAAAGTATTTTATTTCTCCTCCACTTATGAATCTTAGTTTGACTGGATATGAAATTCTGGGTTGAAAATTCTTTTCTTTAAGAATGTTGAATATTGGCCCCTACTCTCTTCTGGCTTGTAGAGTTTCTGCCGAGAGATCAGCTGTTAGTCTGATGGGCTTCCCTTTGTGGGTAACCCGACCTCTCTCTCTGGCTACTCTTAACAATTTTTCCTTCATTTCAACTTTGGTGAATCTGACAATTATGTGTCTTGGAGTTGCTCTTCTCGAGGAGTATCTTTGTGGTGTTCTCTGTATTTCCTGAATCTGAATGTTGGCCTGCCTTACTAGATTGGGGAAGTTCTCCTGGATAATATCCTGCAGAGTGTTTTCCAACTTGGTTCCGTTCTCCCTGTCACTTTCAGGTACACCAATTAGACGTAGATTTGGTCTTTTCACATAGTCCCATATTTCTTGGAGGCTTTGTTCATTTCTTTTTATTCTTTTTTCTCTGAATTTCTCTTCACGCTTCATTTCATTCATTTCATCTTCCATCGCTGATACCCTTTCTTCCAGTTGATCGCATCGGTTACTGAGGCTTGTGCATTCGTCACGTAGTTCTCGTGCCGTGGTTTTCAGCTCCATCAGGTCTTTTAAGGACTTCTTTGTATTGGTTATTCTAGTTAGCCATTTGTCTAATTTTTTGTTCAAAGTTTTTAACTTCTTTGCCATTGGTTCGAACTTCCTCCTTTAGCTCGGAGTAGTTTGATCTTCTGAAGCCTTCCTCTCTCAACTCGTCAAAGTGATTCTCCATCCAGCTTTGTTCCATTGCTGGTGAGGAGCTCCATTCCTTTGGAGGAGGAGAGGTGCTCTGATTTTTAGAGTTTCTGGTTTTTCTGCTCTGTTTTTTCCCCATCTTTGTGGTTTTATCTACCTTTGGTCTTTGATGATGGTGACGTACAGATGGGTTTTTGGTGTGGATGTCCTTTCTGTTTGTTAGTTTTCCTTCCAATAGTCAGGACCCTCAGCTGCAGGTCTGTTGGATTTTACTGGAGGATCCACTCCCGACCCTGTTTGGTGGGATATCAGCAGCAGTGGCTGCAGAACAGCGGATATTGGTGAACTGCAAATGCTGCTGCCTGATCGTTCCTCTGGAAGTTTTGTCTCAGAGGAGTAACCTGCTGTGTGAGGTGTCAATCTGCTCCTACTAGAGGGTGCCTCCCAGTTAGGCTACTTGGGGGTCAGGGACCCACTTGAGGAGGCAGTCTGCCCGATCTCAGATCTCAAGCTGTGTGCTGGGAGAACCACTACTCTCTTCAAAGCTGTCAGACAGGGACATTTAAGTCTGCAGAGGTTATTGCTGTCTTTTGTTTGTCTGTGCCTTGCCCCCAGAGGTGGAGCCTACAGAGGCAGGCAGGCCTCCTTGAGCTGTGGTGGGCTCCACCCAGTTCGAGCTTCCAGTCCGCTTTGTTTACCTACTCAAGCCTGAGCAATGGTGGGTGCCCCTCCCCCTTGCAGTTTGATCTCAGACTCCTGTGCTAGCAATGAGTGAGGCTCCATGGCAGTAGGACCCTCCGAGCCAGGTGCAGTATATAATCTCCTGGTGTGCTGTTAAGCCTCTTGGAAAAGTGCAGTATTAGGGTGGGAGTGACCCAATTTTCCAGGTGCCATCTGTCACCCCTTTCTTTGACTAGGAAAGGGAATTCCCTGACCCCTTGTGCTTCCTGGGTGAGGCGATGCCTTGCCCTGCTTCGGCTCACACACGGTGCGCTGCACCCACTGTCCTGCACCCACTGTCTGGCACTCCCCAGTGAGACGAACTGGGTACCTCAGTTAGAAATGCAGAAATCACCTGAGTTCTGCGTCGCTCATGCTGGGAGCTGTAGACCAGAGCTGTTTCTATTTGGCCATCTTGGCTCCACCCCATCAATATTTTCTTTACTTTCTTAGGCAACTTGAAGAATGACTATATAAGAAAGTTAAGGAAAATATGACTTTAATTTACAAGTGAAAAACACAAGACTCAAAGGTGTCAAATGATTTGCCCAGGGCCAGGTATTTTGAGTCATAATTTATGAGTTTTTCCATTTCTAACAGTTTCCTCCCATTTGAGATGAAACTTGTGCATCATGTTTATTACTTGTTATTGAACCACTATGTATTGTTCACTGAGGCATAAACAAGCCTTCTTCACTTAGTGGTAAGGAGTGTATTATTTTCATTTTCTCGCAACAGTCAATACAAGAGAAAATACAGAACATTTCTGATAAAACTCCTTTTTTACCTTCTTATTTTTTCTTAATTCTCTCTTAGATATGTAGTTCTTAGTGGATTGATTTGCCCATTTCTGGATCCCAGAGGATGCATAACAATCAGAGACATATAGTGGGGCAGTGGCCTTGTAAAGCCCAAAGCAGGGGCTTATTCTTCAAGGACAGAGTAAACACATACAACTTGGCTAAAAGTAGAATTTTCTAAACATTTCTGTGGACTAAGAGAAAAAAGTATTGGGAATATTGGAAGAAAAATCCTTATTTTTCTTTCCATATTCCAATCTCAGATGTGTTGGAGAAAGGTTAATTATGTTTTATCTTTTATCCGTTCTGATTATAGGTGTAAAAAATAAAAAACCAATTACCATTAATTCTTATATTTTTTGTAACTCTCACAGAATTCTAATAAGACAGAGGACTTCAGTAGGTAAACTAATAGACTCCAGCAGGACTCCACACCCTACTGGAACCTACGAATATGTTACCTTTTATGGCCAAAAGACTTTGCAGGTATGATTAAGTTAAGGATATTGAGATTGAGAGACCATCCTGGACAATCCTGGTGAGCCCAGTGAATTTACAGGGGTCTTTATGAGAGGGAGGCATATGGTTAACATCAGAAAAAGATGTGATGAAACTAGAAGTTGGAATGATGCTCTTTGGAGATGAAAGAAGAGACCCAGAATCAAGGATTGTAGGTGACCTCTAGAAGCTTGAAAAGACAAGGAAAAGAACTATCTCCTAGAGACTACAGAAAGAAGGCAGCCCTGAGGATGCTTTGCTATTAGGCATGTGACTTCTGGAACTCTAAGAGACTATATTTATGCTGTTTTAAGCCACTAATTTGGTGGTAATTTGCTCCAGCAGAAATAAGAAAACAATACAGGTTCATCAGGGAAGTGGTAGTATGTTTTATAGAAAAGTAATTGAAGAAACACAGAACTGAAGTAACTCAGTTTTATGTTCCTATTAGGCTGTAAGGCCTTGTTTTAATTTAATCCTTCATGTTTTTTGTGTTAATGTCGCCATATACTCATCGAGTACCAAAAGCAGTTCCCAGCACTGTTCAGTGGGTTTCTTATTGGAAGTCCAACGATGTCCTCTGAGATACAAATTGGTCTTGAAAGGCTCTTGAATTATCATTTGAAGTAGACACATGGTACGAGAAAATAGAAACTCTAAATTGGTAGGCCATTTTGACACAGGAAAGAGGCTGGGGCAAGACTAAGTGGTAAAGAAGTAGAGACTGGTGGCTCAAGTCTGGATTTGGGCTTCATAAAACAGAGGACAGCATCTTTAGGATTACTTTCTGGCTTTCCGGGCTAGGGAAACTGGAAGATCTAGACACATACTCTGTCCAGGAGTAAAGGCACTGCATTTTGACCTTCCTTTCCTTGTGCTGTCTCTCAGGCATTTGTATATGGAAGATGGAGTATGGGATAGAAAAGAACCTAAAAATGTGGCTCAGGAAAGCAATGGTTTGCCATTGGGTACACTTAGACGTGTGTACTTTTGGAGAACTCAGTTGTTCCTGGCTCCTGGACTACTACTCACCCCAACTCCTGACATTCCAACTCCACAGGCTCCAAGTAAAAAGCACTTGGCACATTCAGAGATTGAGCTTTCTTAATCTTTTTGCCATTGTGAAAGACAGGTGTGAAAGCTGTTGGAAATTGGAGCTATTTTACCTGGTAGGAGTTCATTGTCCTAACCCTCCTGGAATATGTTGTGCACTTTTTTTTTTTTTTAATCTCAAAATAACTCTCTTTATGGGAGGTGATAATTTTATATTTTTAAATTTATATCTTTTTTGAAACATTTTTCTTACTAAATATTTTTGAAAAACCAAACTAGCATTTGTGATCACTATAATATTACTAATAATATGATTACTAGTAACAGTAGTTGATATTAATCAGGTTCCAATAATGTGAAATTTGCCAAATTGATATATAACATATACATTATCATTAAAGCCAACAACAATTAATTAAGGTAGAAAGTACTATTATCTTCATTTCATTGACAAGGAAACTAAGGCTTGGAAAGGGAAAGGTCACCTTTATAATAAAGTCAGCCTGTGGCAGAAAAACTCGGAAGATAAACTTTGCGAATAGATCTTCTAACTTTATCCAGTGAATCATTTAATTACTTGATGGAGAAAACTTCATCTTCTTTAACTGTGTGAGCCCAAGACATAGCATCATTCAATGCATGCAATAGATGCTTAAGAATATTTATTGCATTTTCACTTTGAGATCAGGCACTGGGAATGTATCAAGTTATTATGTACTCATCACTAAAGTTTGAGACACCAAATCACAAGAAGTACATGGAAAAAGTAAATATAATTGCACTCTAAAACTGCTGGTAAGGATTGTAAATTGAATGTATCTTCTTGGGGTGTGCTCTGTCATACAAACCCTGAAATATAAATGCCAAAATGTTGGAAGGCTCATGGATTACCCTTATTCCCTCAATTTAATAAGGCAATTGACAGCATTGTGTATTTCCCCCAAGATTTTAGTGTTATCTAGGTACCCAAATAGCCCCTCAGGTTCAGTGGTCTCCAGTGCAAGTGGGAGAAAATAGCATATAAGCTCTCCATCCCTGACATTTTATCCAGAGACCCATGAAACAAGTGAAGCAGGTGGTCAATATTCAACTGATTGGACATGGATATTTCTGTATCAGAGGCAGAATGATTCCTGCATCAGGCATTAGTCCATCGTCTTTCCTCTAACATCAGCACACAACATCTAATACAGACCTCCTCACCCTACCCAAATCCAGCATGACAGATCACACAAATGACTTTGGCAAATACTCAGAAGCAGGTAATTTATTGATTAGTTGATTGGCTGATTAATGAAATTTCTGGTTGTAAGAATAAGTTTTTGATCAACAGAAAAGGGTAAAAAGCCATTGTGGAGGCCGGGTGCGGTGGCTCACGCCTGTAATCTCAGCACTTTGGGAGGCCAAGGTGGGCAGATCTCGAGGTCAGGAGATCGAGACCATCCTGGCTAACATGGTGAAACCCCGTCTGTACTAAAAATACAAAAAATTAGCCGGGTGTGGTGGCAGGCACCTATGGTCCCAGCTACTCGGGAGGCTGAGGCATGAGAATGGCGTGAACCCAGGAGGTGGAGCTTACAGTGAGCCAAGATTGCACCACTGCACTCCAGCCTGAGCTACAGAGTGAGAATCCATCTCAAAAAAAAATAAATAAATAAAAATAAATAAATACATAAAATAAACAAAAAATAAAAAAATAAAAAGCCATTGTGGAAATGAATCACTCAGGCATGATACCTATAGTAAGTGTGATTTTTTTTAACTTATAATGAAGGAGGGATACTAAAAATTTTTCTGGAAATAGCATTCTTTGAACTGTCTGCTATGGTATGAAAGTTTGTGTTCCTCCAAAATTTATATGATTTCAACACAGGAATTTTGGAATTCTAACCCCCAAGGTGATAGTATTAGGCAGGGCCTTTGGGAGATGGTTAGGTCCGGAGGGTGGAAGCTTCACGAATATGATTAATTCTCTTTTACAAGAGGGCCCTAGAGAGTTCTTTTGCCCCTTAAGCCATGTGAGCATACTGCGAGAAGATGCCCTCCATGAGCCAGAAAGCATGCCCTCACCCAACACCAACACTTGCAATCACTGTTCACTCACAGGTACATCTTGAAGGAAATACATGAGCTTAACTAGGTCCATTCATCTTTATGCCTTGCAGATTCATTTCCTTCTCTAGAAAGCAAGGAAACAAGAATCTGGTCACAGGATTTTACCAGTGCACAGGATGAATCCACCTAATTGATGGCCAAGAAACCAACCAGTGAGAGCAGGAAGCAAGAACACCTCGAGACAGGTTGGTGCAATTATTTACTTTCATGGAGAGCTACACTTGGTCCTCGGCAAATCCAGACAAAATTGAAGCTGCTTTGGCAAATGTTAATAACCACAAATAAAGCCTCTGTTGTTCCTCACCACTTCATTTTCAAACCCTGTGTCTCAATCAGTACTTAGAAAAACAGACACAGACTCCACAGGCCTGGAGCTATTCTCCCAGGAGATGTTGAAAATGAAAAAGAAGTCAGCAACCCTGGATGAAATCCATTTCATACTTGTTTCATAACAATTGCACCAGATAGGGTATTGAAACACAATGAGTCTTTAGGACCAATTTCAGAAGCAATTTTTGAAGTTTACTTTTTAAAGGAGAGGCTATGGTATTTGGGAGAAACAAGTGGCAAACTTTTTCTCTAAGGGAACAGATATTAAATATTTTGAATTTGTGGGCCAAGAGGCCACATCGAGGATACTCTATGAGTGTTGTATAACAAGAGGGATCAGAGACAAAGCTTGCCCTGCTGGCTTTTTTCCCTTGGGTGGTCCACAGACATCTGGGTTGGTGAGCATGCTTTGGGTCCATCTGCTGGCTGATGTTCTTGAGAGGAGATGGAATGCCATCCTGGGTTGAAAGAGATTGTCCCTAGTTGCTTCTGTCCCAGTGACAACCAGATCTAGGCATGCTCTTTCTTCTCTTGGGAAGTCTGGCCTTCTTAACTAGGCAAGCCGGTTGGAGCAAGAAGACTCACTGAGTCACCGACTTCTAGACAGAGATTTCATTGCCCTATGCCTGACGTTGCCAGCGACAGAGACCTCAACATGTAGATGGCAACTAGGGCATGTGTCGACCAATGGTGAGGCTTAGCTGCTGGCCAGGGTAGCAAAGCCTTGGGGATAATGGGGAACAGGATGAAAGGGAAACCCAGCTTTGTTTCCACAACTCAAAATGCTAGTCCTCTGGAGCAGCGCCGGTGGGCTGTACAAAAACAGAGAAGCCTGGGTTTTGTCCACAGGCAACCTCTGTTTTAGATCCTAGCTGAACCCTGACATGATTACCTTGAGGAGACACACTGGAAGAAGGTAGAAACTGGCGAAAGATGTTTCTACAAAAAAGCTGTGAAGATAGCTCCAGCTATAGGTAAATGAGCATAGTCCAAAAGGCAGAATTGCAGTTGTAGACCAAGTGATTGGCACCATGAGCGTTAACAGGAAGGATGAGGGGAGAGTCCCAGGCAGAGACTTTATTGTGACCGGGGAAACGGAAGCACGTGTAGCTCATTGTATTACCCAGTCATTTGCTTCCCCTTCCGTGTGAAAGAATTACACATCCTTGTTCATTGCCTGGTGACTTTTGAGAACTTTCCGTGGGAGTATAGTTCCTGCCCCATTATCAGGCTTGGCCAAAGGACGTATTTTGACTAATGAAATCCAAGCACACATGATGTAATGCTAGGTTGGATCAAAATCTTTCTGAAACATTTCATGCTTCTGTCAGCAATTCCCTTTTATCTTCTGCTAACAGAATGTCTACACTCATTTATTTTGGATGTGGAGTACATTCAGGCCCACACTGCCTTTTAGCCCACATTTCTTGAGGTGGAGAGTAAGACTCAGTTTTCATAAGCCATTGAGATTCTGAGGTAATGGGTTACTGCAGCAAAGATGACTAACTCACAGGTAAAATTTAGAAGTGCAGAAAAGAGGCTTGTACTGGTGAAGTCTGTTACTGGACAGTCAGGTCCCAGACACCAAGTTGAGGGTTAAGGCCAGGGCTCCAGTCTCCATGATGGTAAAATAAGCCAGGACATGATGTCTAAAGACCCTAGTCCCAGGATACTTGACAGGATGCCAGGACAGGTATTTAGACTGAAGAAATACATCTTCCTTGAGCCACAAGGTTACAGCTGACCATAGCAACCCTGACCCCAACCTGAGTCATTTAATCATCTATCTGTGTATTAAGAGTCACCTACTCTATATTCCAAGACATACCAGGAGCTAAGGGTACAAAGATACCTCAATCTTTGGGGGCCTCAAAGATTAAGAAGGAAGATATACATACAAGCCAAATTTCCCAGAGTAGATTACATACTATGTTATAGCTACAATAAGTATATAAGAAGGGAGAGATTAATTACTCAGGGGGAGGGTACATCATAAAGTGTTTAGAGGAAATTCTGGGTCTTGAAGATGAGTAGGTTTGTCTAGCTTGAGGGACTAACATGTTTAACAGCAAAGAAGCTTAAGGATTAGACCAAGTTCCCTAAATCTTTCTCGTGCAGTCAGAATTTGTCCAAGAGAAGTTCTCGGAGTATGGTCCATTGGTCACCTGCACCAGAAGCAGCTTCATAACATCAACAGATCTTATGTTGTCAAACCTCCTGAATTGGAATTTCTACACCTGAATCCTGGGAGTATGCAAAACTAACTGACCTTCCAGATGACTCTCTGCACACTCAAATTTGAGATCCAGATATGCAGCACAGTGTGTCTCAAACCTGGGTACACATTAAATAATCCAGGCAGCTTTTGAAACATACTGATGCTTGGGCTTCACCCCAGAGATTATAATTTGATTGATCTGAAATGGGGCTGAAGCACTGGTATGTTTTAGAAGTTTCCTACTTTTATTTTTGTGCATAATCAGTCGGAGAATCATTGGTCTAGAGAAAAACATTGATTCACAGTTACTGTGTATCCATCATGTGTGAGACATTATCCATGGTGCTGTAGTGGCCACAGTGATTAAAATTATAGTGGTCTTTCTTAAATGTAACTTAAAATGTTGAAATCTGATAGGAAGATAGTGCCTGGCAGAGTAGACATTCAAAATCATACACTGAGTGAACGAGAGGAGAAACTTATCCAAAGAGGCTGAACATTTTAATCAAGTATTCCAGGTCATTCACAAGTACAGTAACTGAAGTTTAGGCACCGCTGTCCCTGGGAGAATGGGACAGTGTCCCAGGGAGAATGTGGAAGGGAAGGAGAGTTAAATGGGAAATAGGCAGAAAGTCTGAGTGCAGATAAATGTGGCTCAGACTGAGGGCACAGGGGCTGCAGTGGCCAGAAACCAGGCAGACCCGACAGGACTGTCTGGCTTTCAGAACAAAGAGGCTCCATTTTCACTGCCTTATGGGCATAGAGCTTTTGTTCTCTTGCTTCTATTACAGAACTTATCCTCAGAAAGTGTGTTATCTACCCGTTTCGGGTTTTGTTTATTACGTTTTCAGAATTGAATTTTTCAAGAGCGATTGCCACAATACAATTTTGTAAACTTGTAGAACTGAACATTTCTAATTAGGTTGCTATAGCCCTTAGCCAAATTACTGCAAATGTCATCTCTCCACTCTCTTTTTGATGCGAAAATGTAGGGCAGTCAGCAATATACACAATTTAGTCTTAACATAGGCAGACGCTGTTCGTGGTAACAGAAGGGTCTGTTTTTCATTAACCCAAAATTTGCTTAGTCAAGCAACTCCCTCATTACACAGCTTGCATTGAAAAGGAGGTTTCTTTCAAGCAAGCTGCTAGGTTAGCATTAGCTGTCCATAAAAATTAAGTAATTGCTCTATCTCAGGATGGTTAGCAAGTTGGTCATATTCAAGGGCCATCCCTGGCCATGTTGAGTCTTCTCTAATGGCACAGACTCAGGTTTCAGGGATTGTGCATCATTGGAAGACTTGGCAGAAACGTCCAGTCTTTCATTGTTCTCTTCCATGAAAATCTATTCTCAGTTCAAGAAAACATTAATTTGTGAGTAATCCAATTCTGTCAACCCCAGAACTGAATTCCCCTGCCTTTGTTATTTTATCCCCAGCCTTTCATAGATAGAGCTATGAATTGTTCCAGTGGGAAGCTCATCTCTACACCCCAGCCTGGGCTGGTTCATATGCAAACAAAGCATAGTAAAACCAATGAACAATTGATTAAAAAAAAAAAAAAAAGGACTAGTGGTCAGCATTGAGTACTCACTATGGATGAGGCATCATATTAGGCCCTTTAAGTCTCATTTCGCTCTTTTTACCATTCAAAAAAAGTACATTATGGCCAATATACAGATGAGAAAACCAAGTCAACAGAAATAAGTGGCAATATTAATGTTACACAGCTAAATCATGAACGGGCTAGTTACACAGTAGTGTAATTCTATAGCTCTTTCTTATAACATTCTAATCCACATTGCTGTGGGCATTAACAACAGTAATTTTTATGCTTAGAATCCTCACCCCCAGTTATGAACTGTGGGCTCCCTCATCATGTGTCCTACTCTAGGTGCACTTTTTCTCCAGATGAAGCTGGTTTCTTAAGGATGGTTTCCTCTAGTCTCCAGTTTGCTACTTTATGGATAAATATCTAATATAAAGCTGACTTCAACTCCCAAATCTTATGAATCATCGGCTTCAGATATTTTATTGTTTAACTAGATCTACCAATGAGAACAGGACCCCACCATTCTCTGCCCTCACCAGAAGGCTCCCTCCCCTCTGTCTTGATCTGACAGATGGGTAGATGTATATGCTTACGATGAGGAATGACATGCTTGTGAGATCTTCTCTTTCACAGAGCTAGCATCACATAAAACCGGACTCTTCACACCTCATTATTCACAATGTTGCTCATGGACTGATTTTTCAGATTCATTTCTTTCCCCCATCTCCTGTTGCTCTGTTGTGTAAGCTTTTTGTCTCATAAATTTATTTCTATTTTCAACCTCATTTTCTGCCCTTGCTCATCTAAGGTGACTGTAAGCTTCTTCCTAGATATTATTTGATTTCTCTCTCTGGCTCTACTGTCTTCCACCTATCTGAATGATCACTAGCTTAGACCTTCCTCATCCCCTCTACCTTCTAATTCAGAGCCAACTAGAAATCTTAGAAGCAGTTTTGATGACTCTTTCTTCTTTACATTTGCCATTCAACCAGGACATTGTCCTATAGATTCTTGTGCCTATAAATACCTTGGAATTTCTTTCCTTTTTCTCCATTCTCATTGCTACTCCCCTAGTTCCAGAGGCTCATGATTTATCATGTAGATTATGAAAATATCTTCTAACTGTTCTCCACACCATGACACCACTATATTGTATTCTACTTTTCTACCAGAGTGATCTTCCTAAAGATTATATCTCTCCTTTTTAAGCCTCTGAATGGATATCCATGCTTTCAAGATAAAGTCCAAATCCCTTATGGTATCTGTCTGTTCTATAGTTCAAATTTTATTCATTTTTCAAAACTCAATAGAAATTTTCTTTAGATTTAAGTCTTTCTCAACTCACCTGCTATGGTTTGAATCCCTAAAACTCATGTTGAAAATCCCAAATGTGTCAGTATTGAGAAGTGGAGGCTTTAAGAGGTGATTGAGTCCTGAGGGCTCTACCCTCACGAATGGATCAATCTATTCATGGATTAATAAATTAAATGATTAATTGATTAATGGATTAATGACTCCGGATGAGAATGACAATGGTGGCTTTATAAGAAGAGAAAGAGAGACTTTAGCTAGCACACTCAACCCCCTTGCCATTTGATGCCCTGCACTTCCTCAGGACTCTGCAGGGAGTCTCCACTGGCCACAATGCCGTCTCCAGATACACCCCCTCAACCTTGGATTTCTTGGCCTTCATCACTGTAAGAAATAAATTCTTTTTTAAAATAAATTACTCCATTTCAGGTATTTTGTTATAAGAAACAGAAAATGAACTAGGACATCACCCCACCCTGAAGCACTATTATAGCATTTCTTAAGTTGCACTGTACCTATTTATACATGTCCTTTCTCCTCACTCTGAATTGCAGGCTTCTTGATTAGGCAAGGACTGTGTCTAGCTAATTTCTGTACTCACAACTTCTAGCACAGTACCTGGCCTGTACTTTTTGAATATTTAACAAATGTTTACTAAATGTTTGGATGAAGAAATCAATCAGTGAGGGAAATAGAGGTCATCATCCCCTATCCCTTTTCTTCTGCTGAGTTCAAAGTATCTGCCCATACTTGGGAAGGTTACTGACTTATTCAGATATATGGATAGATGTGGTCATTAGAAAGACCAGTGAAGTTGCCCAGCTTCTTTTAGGTCAAACATAAGCCAGGCTAATACCAATTGGCCTTCGTGCTGCAGAAAACTTGTATTCAAAGCATTTACTTTTTAAACTGAAATTTGCATATGCCCTTACCTTGTAGAAGAGGAGATGAAGTTGTAAAATTATTCTGAAATAGGTTTTTGCAACTGAAATAGAGGAGAGATGAAAGTAAGGGGTTTGATAATGCTGATACCTGAGAGAATATGAAACTTTGGTTGTGGGTAGAGAGCAAGATCAGTGAGTAATTTTCCTCCTGACTCTAACCTGTAGGACATGATGAGGTGTGGAGGTCCTTGGAGGGGTTCTGAAACCAGGCACTCTGCCAGCTACTTACTGAGCACTGCCTGTGCCGAGCACTGCTTTAGGCTCTAGGAATGAAGAAGCAGTTAAGATGTGCTACCTGCTCCTGGAGCTTGCGTGTGGAAAGGGCACACTACAGCTAATTACAAGGCAATGTGGCAAGTGCTAGAACAGAGGGTAAAGAGTGCTCTGGAAGCACATCAGGCATTGAAGGCTTTCCTCTAGAGGCTGTGGGAGAGCTTTGCAGAGGGAATTTTTTTTGTTTTTTTTTTGGTGGAATCTTGCTCTGTCTCCCAGGCTGGAGTGCAATGGAGCGATCTTAGCTCACTGCAACCTCTGCCTCCGGGGTTCAAGCTCATTGCAACCTCAGCCTCCTGAGTAGCTGGGATTACAGGTGCGCACCACCATGCCCAGCTAATTGTTGTATTTGTAGTAGAGACGAGTTTCTCCATGTTGGCCAGGCTGGTCTAGAACTCCTGATCTCAAGTGATCTGCCCTCCTTGGCCTCCCAAAGTGCTGGGATTACAGGCATTAGCCACTGTGCCCGGCCTGCAGAGGAAACATTTGAATTATATTAGGAAGGGTAAGAAAGACTCCTCCAGTTTCATGCAGGTAAAATGGCATTCTAGCTAGAGAGAAAAGTTGGTGTAGAAATCCCAGGATGTAAAGTGACATGGTCAAGTAGTGATACAAGGGTAAATGGTGAATGAAAGGGAGTGTTAACAGATGAGTCTTGTGGAGGAAGTTGGCCAGAGTCATTGGTACTTCATGTATAGGGAGTGGAGTTGATAGAGGATATGAAAGGTGTTAACAGAGGAGTCTTGTGGAGGAAGATGGCCAGAGTCATTGGTACTTCATGTATAGGGAGTAGAGTTGATGGTGGACATGAAAGTGGGAATTTACTTGGTCACTCCAATATTGTATGTCCAGGGGCATCTTGGGGCTTAAAGCTCATATGATTGAGGGTATTTTTGATGAGTTAAATAGTATTTATATTTGTATTTTGTACTAATGCAAAATTAAATGCAGGTCTGTGAAAGTGATGGGCTCCGGGCCGGGCATGGTGGCTCACACTTGTAATCGCAGCACTTTGGGAGGCCGAGGCGGGTGGATCATGAGGGTCAGGGGTTTGAGACCAGCCAGGGCAACACAGTGAAACCCCGTCTCTACTAAAAGTACAAAAATTAGCTGGATGTGGTGGTGGGTAACTGTAATCCAAACTACTCAGGAGGCTGAACTCCAGCCTGGGCGACAGAGCTAGACTCCCTCTCAAAAAAAAAAAAAGAAAGTGAGGTGCTCTGAGTTTAAGGTTCATTAGGTTCAAAGTAAACTCTCTGCTGGTTCATAGAAGGTGAATATTGGTATAAAGCACCCTTACTCTCAAATAAATTCTGAGGATAAGGAGAGACTTGCTTTTTTGGAAAGAAAACTGACAGAACCATAAAACAAATAGAAACCTAGTTTAGACGAGCTGAGCTGGCCTGTGTAAAGATGTGCCTTGTCTGCTTCTGGAAAGCTGTCACCTCTCACTTTATATAGGAGCAACAGAATGTGCCTTCTGACAATCCTATCATGTCCTCAGTGTTGCCTCTGGCTGCTCCTGGAAGGGGATCAATCCACTGGGGCAGGATGGTTGGAGAGACAAAGGCAGGAGGGGGGCTTTCTTTTGTTAAGTTTGCCAGATATCCTGTGTTTGGACAGATGTCAATACCATTCCTTTATTCCTGGAGCCTGTATTCCATACTTGTTGTATAGGAAAAAAAATGTCACCAGACCTCATACATTTTGCTGCTCTTTTTCCTAACAGGATCTGAAATAATTATCTATTAATCTATGTATGCTATTTTTCTCTCTTTCCAAGTACTCCTGGAAAGAAAATGTAGGGGAAATTTACCACTTTCTTCTAAGA
Source organism: Hylobates moloch (assembly GCF_009828535.3). Lineage (NCBI taxonomy): Eukaryota > Metazoa > Chordata > Mammalia > Primates > Hylobatidae > Hylobates > Hylobates moloch. The sequence goes on along the minus strand of NW_026652288.1, from coordinate 13,891,192 downwards.
TTTTCTGCATATCATGCATCTTATACCAGTCAGCTAGTTTGAATTTATGAGCATTTTTGGTATCTTTCACATCTCTACTATCTCTGGCATATTATGTTATTTATACCTTCTTTTTTCTGTCTTTTCTTTTTCTGCTTTTTTTTTTTTTTTTTTTAAGATAGGTTCTAGCTCTGTCACATAGGCTGGAGAGCAGTGGTGCAATCTCGGCTCACTGCAACCTCTGCTTCCAGGCTCAAACAATCCTCCGGCCTCAGTCTTCTGAGTAGCTGGGACCACAGGCGCGCAGGCCACCATGCCTAGCTCATTTTTGTATTTTTCATAGAGACAAGGTTTCATCATGTTGCCCAGGCTGGCCTTGACCTCCTGAGCTCATGCTATCTGCCCTTCTCAACCTCCCACTGCACCTGGCCTATTTATAACATATACAACATGACATATGTTAAACACACACCTAAACACACATAGACACACACACCAAAGAGATAGCTAATTCCCCATGTTGCAGATGAGGTCATGTAATTTGCGCAAGGACATCTTGCGCAAATCCTACACATTTCATAAAGTCAAAGTTCACATTTGAAATCTGGTCTCACCAACCCCAAAACTCTGTCTTTTCCCAGTAGGAATTTTAATTTTGTAAGGGCTCCAGTTTAAAAAAATATTGAGGGTCATCAGGGCACTACTCATGGCACCCACAAAAATATTCTAATTTGCTTTCAACTAATGGAATCTCTAAAGAACTTGGACTTTTGTCTGATATTGCTCATTAGAAGTTCTAAGAATAAGCACAGATACGTTCTCATGTTTCTGTCATAAATTTCACTACTCTAATGTCCTCATTGCAAACCCGTCTCCTACACAAAGAGGCCGTCCTTCTCATTTGGCATGCAGATGTGATTTGATGCATGACAGCAGTGTGATCCAACCACTCAACATCACGTAGCTCTTATACCACCCAGACTAAGCTCCTAGATATTCCTATCATGAGTGGGTTGAGTTCTTCCTCAGGAGACTTTATTCTTTCTATTCTAACTAATTGAATATTTGTCACATTGTTAATTATTCAAGTGTTATTTCCCTTTTATGCCTAACTTTGGCATTTGTATGCAACCATTTCTTCATGCACATGTAGGGTCTTTCTTGTGTCACCTTCTTTAAATGTATATCCTCTTCTCAAATTGACTGTGTCCTCTTCCAGGACATAATCAGTGTCAGGTAAATATATCTCTCACAGCACAGAGCACAATTCTGAATACGTTTTCCATAATTATTAGAATGAACAGATAGATACATTTAGGTATAATGATCTTTGAAAAAATTGCTACTGTAGCATCTCCATACTGGTAGAAGTCAATTAGAGGTAGCTAGCAATTTTATGAAGTCTTTTCAGCTTTGATAGATTCTCAGAAAACTCTAAACGTGCTTTATATATGTCAGTGACAGGAAAAGAAGCAGTTTCCGATAGTGAGATTATATAGGTGATTTCACATGTCTCTTCTCCAAATAACAGGCAGATATAATAATCTGTTTTTTAAAGAAGGAAAATCTGACTTGTTTAACACAAAGAGATTAAACTTAAGTGAATGAAATTTAGTTAAAATTTTTATGCGATAGACTATGGACAATTAAATCAATGTCCTTCCTAGAAACAATGTTCTTTCACTATGACAGGGGTTATTAATTGCCTTGAAACATCATGTATGTCTGAAGAAGGAATCCATCTGAATTCACAAGATTAAATGTTTGAAAAACTAAGAAAAGAGGGTCAGAGAGGAATCTGACAGAAGAGTCATTGAAAGGGGGGTACATTTTTAAATCCATCTCTACAGTTTTTAAATCTCTCTCTCTCTCATGTTCTCTCTGTTCAGTGAAACAAGAAAATACCAAAAACATGGTGAATCTTAGCACCAACAAGGAAAAGGAATTTGACAACATTACTCAGGCTATGTCTATTGACTAGATGAAGACAGTAGATTAAAAGCTGGTTAAACATTCATCCAGTGAAGGCAGCAAATGGACAGTTGCCATCCTAGAGAAACTCTGTTAATGACATGCTAGAGGACTATCTCCTTTGCAATGTTTGCATCGACAAATTGTACGAAAATATACATGGCCCATTTATAGAAGGAGAGCATAAAATAAAACTGAGTGGGAGAACTTTACATATGTAATTGCATTTATGGAAGTACAGAGTGTAGGAAAAAGAAGAGTTTTCTTAGCTACTCAATTTAAAAATGAAAGTGATAATGAGGAATCTGAAAGTCAATTTGTGAGAGATTTTTTACAAACACTTTTGAATGCTTGGGCTAATTGGTAAAGCTTAGGGTATTTCCCTAAAGATACAAAGACATGGCCGGGTGCACATGGCTCACACCTGTAATCCCAGCACTTTGGGAGGCCCAGGCGGGCAGATGACCAGAGGTCAGGAGTTCGAGACCAGCCTGACCAACATGGTGAAACCCCATCTCTACTAAAAATACAAAAATTAGCCAGTCATGGTGGTGGGCACCTGTAGTCCCAGCTACTCGGGAGGCTGAGGTAAGAGAATCACTTGAACTCAGGAGTCGGAGGTTGCAGTGAGCTGAGACTGTGCCACTGCACTCCAGCCTGGGTGACAGAGCGAGACTCCATCTCAAAAAAAAAAGAAAAGGAATCAAAGATGTATTTTCTTACAAAAGGACAGACACAGTCTTAATTACCTACACGTGATGGTAGGACATTTGACTGGAAAGTCGGGTAAGCAGCTGGAGATTAAGGAATGGAGCCCAGGTATACGGGGTGAGGCTGCAATCATTATGGCTTAGAGAGAAGATGTGAGAGGGACAGAGTTCCCTGAGGCTGTACTGAATACCCACTGCCATTTTTTTCACAGCTCATCCATGAAATTTTTAGTGTCAAGGGTTAACTTATGAAGGAGAATGAACACATTCAGGAATATCTCTGTTCTCTAGCAGAGGTCCCTTATTAGTTTGCTAGGACTACCTTAAAAAGGAACACAAACTAGCTGGCTTAAACAACAGAAACATACTGTCTCACAGTTCTGGAGGCTGTAAGTCCAAGATCAAGACGTTGGCAGGGTTAGTTCCTTTTGAAAGATGTGAGGGAGACTTCCTTGTCTCTCCCACAGCTTGTGATAGTTGTTGGCAATCTTTGCCATACCTTGACTTGTAGAAGCACCACACTGACCTTTGCCTTCATCTTCATATGGTGTTCTCTCTGTATCTGTGCCTCTGTCTCCAAATTTTTCCCTTTTATGAGGATGCCAGTCATATTGGATTAAGGTCTACCCTGATGACCTAATTTTAAAGTGATTGCCTGTATAAAGATTCTCTTTCCAAATAATATCACATTCTAAGGTACTGGGAGTTAGGGCTTCAACATATCTTTTGGGATGACACAAGCCATAGCAGGCACCTTATCAATATTAAGGCATTAGTAGAATTAAATTAGATTTTATCAAAGATGTAGGCAGCTTCCCATAAACAATGATGGCGAAATGGCAAATGTGAGTTTGAAAATGGTGCATTTACTATTTAAAGAGAAAAATGTAAAAATAGCTTCCTGAGATCAATAATACATTATTTTTTTCACCATTTTCTCATAAATCCACCTTACTGCAGACTATGCTTTTGAAAATTTGTTGATTTCCATTTAGCTACTGTTGCAAACAGACTTTAAAGAAGAAATAGTAATTGAAGCATCTATATCAATAGTAATCCCATCCTATGAAAATGGCCTTCATCTCCTAATTGTCTATCCTATCAGGAACTAATTCATCAACGCTTGGTATAGTAGACTGTGTCTTAGACTAGGAGTGAGAAGTCCTTGATTTTAGTCCAATGCTGTCATTAATTGTGTCTTCTTTATGCAAATCACTTGATAATTCTGGGCCACGGTGTTTTACTGAAGCCACGGAGGGTTGGTTTACTGGATTATGTATATAAGTATTCTTGGAGTCTCTGTGCTACTTCTGATGCTACATCATTCGTGAAAATAAATTAAATCAAAGATTGAATAGAATCCTAAATATCAAGAGATGAATGTAGACATCAGTGTTAGTGAAGGAAGAAATGTGAGTGAAATTAAGTACAAAATAACTCAATTTGATTTATGAAAAGTTATTTGATCAGCATGTTAATTAACCCCAGTTATTTTGGGAAATTTCAAGAAACTTCTAGATTTTTCAAGAAGTGAATAGATTGTTACTCCATTTAAGACAATGTTTTTTAAGCCACTGTTTTTGGAACTGTGAGTCACTCTGTTTATTAAGTCAACTTAGTGTATCATAACCAGAGCTAAGAAAAAAACAATGTATTAGAATGGAACATAATAGAACATAAAATAATAGAAAAACAATGTGAAAATTTTTTTATGTTAATATATGTATCTTTGAGTACTGGGTTGTGAGGTACAGTGCATTTCCAACAGTCATCTCAGTTAGAAGCTTAAAAGCTTCTACCTATCTTAAATACCATCCATGCAACACTGTCTTTTCAAAGGTTTGAAACCACAGATTGACCATGGGATCTAAAAAAGACAATAATGAAATAAGGAAAACATATTCAATTCTCATTTTGTTTCCATTCACTTCTTTAAATAACTTGATAAGCTTGCTGGAAATAGAAAACAAATGCTTTAGGGGAGAAAAATTTAACATGAGTTAGATAAGAAATATGTTAGAGAATATAGTCATTTTAAATAAGCCCAGTTCTCCAAATCTAGATGAATTTTACACTAGGTTACTGAATGTATTTACTAAGAGATCCCAATCAACTTAAAAAAATACTTTTGTGAGCAGAAAACTTTAAACCTTGAATAAAGCAGAGACAATAGTATAATGCGTGCTTAAATGACTGTTACCTGGCTTCAATGATTCATAACTCGTGATCCATCTTGCTTCATTTCAACTCCTCTTCCCACCTCTTCCCTTTCTCCCAATTATTAAAAGAAAACTTCCGAGATCATCACTAAGCCTATAAACATTAGCGATAATTAATATTGTTAGTATCCTGTAGTGTTCAGATTTTTGGTAAACTTTTAAAAACTGATGGACCACAATGAGATACTGCTTTGTACATAATAGAATGTCTAAAATAAAAAAAAAAGATATAATGATATATGCTGACAGAGATGTAGCAAACTTGAAACCCTCACCCACTGTTAAGGAAAATGTAAAATTGTGCAGTCATTTTCAAAACCAGTTTTTCAGTTCCTCAACGTGCTAAATACAGAGTTGTCATATGATCTCATAATCCTACCTCTGGTTATCTACTGAAGAGGAATGGATACATACATCTACACTAAAACTTGTACTTGAAGGTTCACAGCAACGCTATTCATAATAGTCAAAATGTGGAAACAATCACAATGTCTACAAACTGATAAATGGCTATAAATAAAATGGGTCAATCCACACAATGAATTGTTACTTATCAAAGAAAAGGAACGAAGTGCTGATGCCCACTACGAAATAGACAAACATTGAGACCATTATCCTGGGTGCAAGAAGCAAGTCTCAAAAGCCCACATATTGTAGGATCCTATTTACATAATGTCCAGAATACGCAAATTTATTGGGACAGAAAGTAGGTTACTGATTGCCAAAGGATGAGGTGAAAAAGTGGGGAAAATTAGGGAGTGACTTTTAATGAGTATAGGGTTTCTTTCTGGGGTAATGAAAATGTTCTAAAACTGATTATAGTGGTGGTTGCACAACTCTGAAGATATGATAGAAACCATTGAATTACACACTTTAAGGAGTGAATTTTATGGAATGTAAAACTATTGAATTGTTCACTTTAAATAGGTAAATGTTACGGTGTGTGAATTTTATCACAAAAAAACTGTTATTTAAAAAATGAAGGGAAATGAAAACATATTAATAGGATAACAGTATAAAATGCTGTAATTTCCAAAAGGTGAAGGAGGTGGCAAACATACCAAAGTTAATCATTGTATGTTTAGTCTGATTTTAGTGAGTAGAATTTTTTGAAAGGGGAAAGAAATGAGGTAAGGAAATTTTATTTATTTATTTATTTATTTTATTATTTATTATTATTTTTTTTTTTGAGACGGAGTCTTGCTCTGTCACCCAGGCTGGAGTGCAGTGGCACAATCTCCGCTCACTGCAAGCTCCGCCTCCCGGGTTCACGCCATTCTCCTGCCTCAGCCTCTCCGAGTAGCTGGGACTACAGGCGCCCACCACCACGCCCGGCTAATTTTTTTTTGTATTTTTTAATAGAGACGGGGTTTCACCGTGGTCTCGATCTCCTGACCTCGTGATCCGCCCGCCTCGGCCTCCCAAAGTGCTGGGATTACAAGTGTGAGCCACCGCGCCCGGCCAGAAACTATTTATTAAAGCCACTTGCTTTGTCTCTGGCAAAGGCTGCACACTTGGGTAAACCAAATTTCAATTTGTTGTGTTCAGTAGGTACACATCTGCTGAATTTCTCACCTATTACCATCCCCTGGGAAAAATCTAGAGAGAGTTCTGGTCAAATGATCTCTAGGCTTCATATCAAGAGACTATGTACTCCCAATATGGACCTCTGAACTCAATCAAATCACCCTAACTGTAGGGGACTCAGAGTTACTCTACTTGCGTTACTTACTTAGGCGAATTGTCCTGAGTAAATAACACAGAGTAACTGAGTCCTGTTGAGATTTGTGCTACTCTGAGGTAGAGTAACTGTGAAGTACAACTCAGATAATTGATAGAACAATGTCTTGAAAATTGGGATGTTGCATTATTGCCATATTTGTCTATATTGTTGTATAGCAACAGGACCTATTCACAGACAAGCAAATTTGAGTTTTGACCTGTAGATAATAGCTACTGTGGCTATTGGTGGTCCATCATAAACTATGGCAGTCTCCATCTCTCACTCTGCAATCCTTGTACCACTTCTGGCAACTATGCTGTGGTGTCCTCTTAGGAAACACAATAAATCCTATTACTGTGGCTTATTTATATTCACACGTGTATTAAGAGATAGACTTTTTAAAGGGGGGCATATTTGTATTTTTAAATGGTAGGCAATCCTTCTTACCGTATAAAACTTCTATTTTCCTCCTAGACCCCCTCTCATATACTTAACTCTAAATCATGTACTTAACTTCAGAGCTTAATGGGGATTTTTTTAAGGAGTTAGGGAGATGGCCAACCATAGCTTCTCTCATAAGAAGGATTACAGAAAAATCTACATACATTTCAATCTTATCACCTCTAATTTGTTTTAGGCTTCATTTTTTCCCTGTTCCCTCTACACCCCTCTTTCTGTCGAGTCAGTAACTGAATCAAGTGTCGAGAAGTAAAATCTAAAAATGGTGCAATTCTTCTTTTACTGGGACAGGTCTTTTCAGATTGAGCTGTTGGGACATCAAGGTATAATCTTGATGTCATATCACCCTGGAGCTGGAAGTGAATTTTGATAGTATCTATTGCCACTTGCTTTTACAGATGGAGATTTTAAGGCAAAGTGGAAAAGCTGCACAAGGATGACCTCCTCCAGTGCCTTTCCTGGCCCCAGTGGTTGAGCATTCACTTTCCATTGAAACTCTCTGTGTTCTCACCTCACACCCCAGGAATGCGCTCACACCATAGCTTAGCATTCCACCAGGCTGCTTATTTTCTCTCCTCCTAAGCTCTAAATTTTTTGAAGGCACAGACCCTTTATTAACTTTGTTAACAAAGGCTAGAGAATCGCACCTACCACAGGCAAGAGTTCTTTTTAGATCAATCCTCATTTAACGGCAATCACTAATAGGCAAATAGTGTCCTATACCTTGGCTAAGAGATTTTAATCTGAGCATAAGCAGTAAAAGTAGGTATAAAACAACACAAGACCTCGCTATTCTGCTTCTATATTTCAAGACCGTTATCACTCTGTATAACATTAGGTCATTAGGCAGCAAAATCTTTGATCAGGAAGAAACTGATGTTTATGTCATGCAAAAATACAAGTAAATCAAAACAACACATATGCAAACAAATAATAAACTTTTCTGCACAATTTGCTGCGCAACTCTTTACCTTTAATGCCTTTGTGTGTTTCAGAGTAAGCTCTTTGTTCCCAAAAGGAATTTTAAAGACCAAATCTCGATCTTTTTTTTTTTTTTTTTTTTACATCTTGGGTTGACAACATTCCAGATGAACTGTCACTTTTGCTTCATAGTTAAAAAATGAAATAGAGCTCTTTTTAGCTATTCTTCTCCAGCCTGTCATTAGGTATGAACACAAGTCAGTGCCGATATATGGATTTATATTTCCTAGAAAAAGTGGGTGTTGATGGGCAAGAAGATATAAACCAACTTTTAAACTGCTTCTGCATGTGAAATGGCTGGCTGCTTCTGGGCAGACTTTATTTCACCTGTAAATATTTAATAGAAATTGGTGTCTGTGGGTTTTGCTAGAGGGAGTGGTTCTTACTCCTACTGACTTTGAGGGCTCAGGTGGCTCTGCGGAAAAAAAAAAAAGAAATTGTTTTGTTTAATTTTTCCAAATCCAGTTTGTGGTCACATACTGTCAATGAATGGTGTTGGGTATGTTGGTGTACTCTTCTGTGCCTCAGTTGCATTACTTGTAAAGCTGATAAGACTCTTTTTCTTATGTCCTGTCAGGCTCTTGCAGAGGATGCAATGAGAGAAAGGATGCAGCTGAACTGCATGTGGGTTTATCCACAAGGAATTCTGGTGTTGCATTAGCAGTTGATGGGGAAGAGGCAGAATCAGACCTGAGCCGGAGGAACTGTCCTGGTTCTATTACTGGCTGTTGAGTAGGGACCAATAGTTACTATTATTGTTTCCAAGGAGGCACAGAAGTTGAGTGTCTTTTGAGCTTGGGTCACTTTCCAGGGAGTCCAGTCAAGATCACGGTGCACAGTATCAACGCCCTTCGGGATGTAATCATGCTCTCATGCTCATGGATTGCACATGTCTGGACTTCTGCGGAGTGTTTTCAACTAGTCTGTCTCTTTCAATCAACATCCTAGCCAGCACCTGAGAGTTGTGTGTGTATGTGTGTGTGGGTGTATATGTGTGAGTCTGTATGTGCTTATGTGTGAGTGAAAGACAGGGAGAAGAAGGGGTCAGAGAGGAGTGGGGAGAGAGAGGCAGAGACAAGGAAAAACGGGGAGCTAGTGAGAGACAAGCATGCAGAACATCCTAGCTCTCAGAAGGAGAACCTATTACAGCAAAGGCCTGGCAATATATCCCAGGCCATAGAGGAAAGGAAATGAAATTTAAAACAGGAACTCAACACCAAGAGAGACCTGGATGTGGTCAGGAGCCAAGGAAGAACCATGAAGGATTAGAGCAAAAGGGAACATGCAGCTCATTGGGCACAGATGTATCCAAGGGCTCATCCAGACACACCTTTTACCAGCTGGGAACAAGAAGGCTAATTCCAGACAAGGTCTTCTGGTGGGTTTGAGCTGCCTAAAGAAATAATCCAGCTAAGTCTGATTTTGCTAAGACACTTACCAGGATGAAGCCTTCAGGCTAAAAGCCTACTGCTTTCTGGGACTGGGGACACAATCAGGGACTCCAGAGGTCTGATCTGAACTGGCTGCCTTAGCAGAGGTATGAGGGAACACTCCCAGGAGGGTAATTTCAAGGCTTACACACTGTTGAGTCTCTTTTTTAAACGCATTAGGCCTAACTGGTGTCTTGAAATTGTGCTCTTCTTGTCTCACAGAGTTTTGTCAATTAGACTGAGAAGCAGGTAATTTTTAAAACTTTTTAGATGAATGTAAAATATAACATTTATTCCATTGAGTTTGATCTTTGAGCTGCTTGCGACTATTAGATGGGAGACATAAAATCTCATGTTTTTAAGAGTTCTAATGATGAGCATATGCTGTCAAGGTAAAGCTTTCAAAAGAAAATCTATTTATACCTGATATGTTAATCCTGGGAATAAAAGTCAAATGCAAAGTATGTGCCTACATCAATCATATCAGAACTTCTCACCCCAAACTATATGTTAGCATATACCTTTCCCTTAAGTTGTCTCTAATACAAGAATGGGGGAAGGTGGAATCTAATCGCATCCATGCAAGAGCAAAAATCTGCCAACCCCTTTCCACTAAGCTTGGTCCCAAAATGGTCTGGTTTCTGTTTACTCTTTTTTCTGAGCCTTCCTTGTACTTGCTGGTGCCTGATCACCAGATGCCCTGAACCTTTGATATTGGCAGTGGTCTGATATAGCAGGACCTGCAGTGGAATCTGCCTTGAGTTTCTTGTTGAGAGGAAATGCAAGATTTAGGAAAACCAGGTAACAGAGGTGATAGATGGAGTCCTATAAGAGAGCTGTATCCCACGTCTAGAAATACAAGGAAGTCTAGGCCCAGTCGTGCACAGAGGACACTGTCTGACCATAATTAGCCAAGCTAGGAGAGGGAGGCAGGGGACAGATAAAAGTTCCTGCCAAGGGAAAGAATGGAACTTAGGGCACAAGGAAGAGGCAGAGGCTGGTTATTAAACTGGCAGAGAAGATAGCAAGGCCCTTTGGTTGTACGGTTACCAAGTCTTTAAATTGACCCTCATGAAGAATAGAACTTTACCCTGGCCCCAGAGTTTCAGACAGTGAGATTTCACAGAGGAGCAGGCAGCCTAAGAGAGATAGTTGAGACTTTGCAGGGGCTGGGCACCAAGTAGGCATCATGTCTCCTCCTCTTCCTCTTAAGTCCAGTACAATGGCCAGTCTAGCCGTTCGGTCCCTCAGTTCTGATTTCTGTATGTCATTTCCCTTGTTTTGTCTATAAATCTACCACATGGCTCTGCTGGAGTCTCTGTGAATGTGCTGTGATTCTGGGCGCTGCCCGGATTTGCGAATCATTCATTGATCAATTAAACTCCTTTAAATTTAATTTGAATGAAGTTTTTCTTTTATCGCCTCCATCTGAGTCTCTGACTGGTAGCTGTCCTCAGAATGCATGAAATGGTTGAAAATAGTCTCTTTCAAAGAAATGCTCTTAGTGACTGGGAATGTAAAACCCCAGCTCTCTTACTCTTGATGGGGATCATTCTAAATCATGTGTTTTCCAGCAACGCAGAACTTCCATGTTGAATTAAGCTGGTGGTAGTCAACTTAATAATACTCCTCTTATTAGCTGCGTTTGTGAATCTCAATCCCAAAACTAGACACACTGAACCCTAGACTCTGTCCTGGGAGAAACCCAACCAAGAGTGGGAAATTAATTATTTTTGTGCTATTTTGCTAAAATGTTTCACACACTGGGACTGATTTCCTAAAATATTTTTAATTCTTTATTTTTTTTAAAGCATGTTTCAGAAAATTATGCTATCATGACTGAAAATTTTAAAATATTTTTAAAGGCGAATTACAAAGCCATTATTTGCCTTATAAAACTTAATAAATCACATCATGCATGATGAGGAGTTTTCAAATAAATGAATAAAAGGAATTTCAGTCTCAATGATTATAAACTTCGACTTGACTACACCATCTAACCTGTCATGCAACATACACCTAAATCCAGTTTTACCAGCTTGTGGTAGATGATGTAACAAAGGATTTGAGAAACATTCAGGTTGAGAAACCCAGGGTGTGTGAAGAGTTCATGATGAAAAACTCTTTCTATAAACAAGCTCAGCCTTGTTTTATACATCAGCCTCAAACAAAAATGCAAACAATACACACCTACAATTTAATCATCTCAAAAGTCAGTAGGTAATAGAGCAAACAGCACTTGAAGTGTCATATTGCTGACTTATAAAAAAGTCCGAACCAAACAAGTTTGTATTAAAAGAACTACTGGATCCGTTAGGAGGGTATCCACTTTGCAAACTGCTGAATGACACAATTCTTTAAGCCTGATCAACATCAGAGGCTTCCTGGATGAATTAGATGAACTTGAAAAGAAAAGAACTGTAAGAGTCAAAATAGAAGACTTAAAAGGGTTTTAGTTTCTTCAAAGAAATTACTGGCTACTGCAGCTCAACATATTTCAAACTTTTTAAACAATTCATTTGTTTTGAATCGAACAATTTGAAATATTTTAAAACAATTTCAAACTTTCTTTCCAACTCTTAAATGGAATATTTACCTCAAACTGAAAATATTACTGATCTAACTTCGTTCCAGTTTAATAATTTTAGAAAATATTTTTGTTTAATCTGAAATCACATTTGAAATCTGTTTTTACATTCCTCGAAGGAAAAAAAAGGGTTTATGAATAAATAATTGCTTCCTATATGGATTTTAAATCATGTGTTCACTGGGGGCAAAATATTTTGGATCTCTGAGACCTCAAAAAGAGAGCTTATTGTCTCCTGGACTTCCGTGGGAGCTGCAGAAACCAATGATTTCTTTGAATGAACTAAAACCTTTTTAAGTCTTCCATTTTGACTCTTAATTCTTTCTTTTCAAGTTCATCTAATTCATCCAGAAAGCCTCTGATGTTGATCAGGCTCAAAGTATGTGCCAGTGTCAAACACAGGGTCAGTATCTGAAACAGCAACGTGATGTCTTCAGTGATTCAACAATATTGATTGAGTGTCCACCTTCTGCCGGGCACTGCTTCAAACACCAAGAGCACAGTGAGGAAGAAAACTATGACACTGAGCTCCTCACGTTTGCCTTCTAGTGGGCTCAGTGTGATGCATCCCACCATGAATAACTATGATGAATAATGAATAATAAGTAGCTGAAAAGCCTGACTTCATCTAGAGAAAGGCTTCCCTGCAGAAACATTCAGACATCAGGCCGTGCTCCTCTCACCCTATCCCTGGCCCCCACTCCCAACCCCCACTAAATACTTGAGCATGTATCTCCTAAGAATAAGGCCATCTCACACTTGACCACTAAGCCATTATGAGATCCCTCCCCAAATTAGCAATAACTCTACAATATCAGTTGATATAGAGTTCACATACAAATTTCCCAAATTATCTCAAAATATTCTTCAAGCCGTGTTTTTTTTTTTTTTTTTTTTTCCAATCCAGTCTCTTTATCCTTTTCATTCTAGAACAGTTCTACTTTTCATGTCTGTTTTTCTGACATTGGTTTCTTGACTCCAGGCAGTTTGTCTTCTGGATTTGTCCCACAATCTGAATGCATCTGTTTGCTTCCCATTGATTCCACTAAGCTTAAACATTTTTGGCAACAATATTTTATAAATTAAGTCATATACTTGTTCATCACCAGGAGGCTCCTAAGTCAGAGAGTCTCACTATTATTGCTATTTAATTACTTGGTCAAGATGGGCTTTATCAAATCTCTCCATTGCAAAGGCACGCCTTTCCTTTTTGAATACGAAGTAATCTGCTGGAGAGACTTTGAAACTATATAACCTTCCTGTTCCCTGCAATAGCCTCTACTCCAATGCTCTGACTCTTATGCAGTATCGCCTCTTTGTGAGATGCCTACATTCTTATCATAGATTCAATCTGATAACACCTGAATATGAGCTGGCCATTTATAGCATCAGGGACAAACAGGGCCCGATGAGGAGATTATCCTCAACAGCCCCTGCTAAGACTTTTGGAGAGAGGTACCCAATGCATGCTGCACATTTACTTCCTGGCTCCCATCAGAACTGCTTCTTCTTTCCTCACATCCCCCACATAGTTTTGAGTAAAAGAAAACCAAAAGTTTCAGGTCTTTTTCAGGGCTCACAAACCTATTTCAGTGATAACGTGAGCACCAGCCCTTCAAAACTGCCAGCTAAACAAAGAAAAAGGAAGACTTAAACATGTGCTGTACGCAGTGCCTAGGCTACAAAAACTCTTGCTCTGGTACAACTGAATTCCATTGTCTTCTCTTTTGGCAAAAATAAGCTATGCATTTGATAATCTCAGAAAAGAAAATCCTATTGGGGTGTTTTTTTTAGGGACCAGCTTTGTGTGTCCTATGTCTTGATACATAAAGGCAAACAAAGGTTAATTGTGGTGTGACAGGGCAGATTTCTGGAATGGGTATGTGGGTGTGTGGATGGGTATGTGCTGTTCTCTTCCCAGCTCTGTTGCTGTGATGTCCCATTGGTTACTTAAAATCAGCAATAATAGAAGTTTGTACAACATGAAACTAGTGCTACTACTAGCAAATGCTACAAACTGGGACTTTTTCTTTTTCTGGAAAGCTATTGTTAAATATTTCCTAGCACATGGATGGATTCAGACTAATTCCTGCCTTGAGTACTAACTCCTGCCTTGAATACAGACCTGAGAGCAGAGAGGTCACACCAGAGCATGTGCTCTCAAAGGCAGAACACATTATCCACAGATAACAGAAATGATATCTGTGAGTGACAGAAAACAAGTGGTCGTTCAAGTGAGCTGTATCATCTGGGAGGGTCCTCAGGGGGTCACAATGGCACCCCAGTGTCTGGGTGTGGGACACTCATGGGCAGCCCTGAGCAACACTCACAGGTGCATCAGACAGCCTCAGAGGGCCAGGTGCAAGGGGCGGCTTCAGCTCTGTATCTTAGGGCCGAGACCCATCTAATTTCCTGTGGTTCTGTTTTGGATTTGGAAGGTAAATTGCAAAGAGAAAGAAGTTCCCAACTTTACAGCAACAGAAACTCTAGTCTGGGTATCAGAAGAGAATCTCAGACAGGGCATAAGTTAGAGATTCTGTTAACAGAACAACACTGCAATTCCTGGAGAATATTCTCTTTAAACAGTTCAGGTTATGTTTTATTATGGACTTTTATATTACCTATTCCAGCAACATTTTCTAAATGGCCCTGGGTGACTGAGGAGGCTTCTTTCTTCTGCAAAAACACAGTCTTGGTTTTGATATCATGCGCCAGAAATCCCTAAATCCCATTTGAAGTCAGGGGTAAATTCAGACCCCAGGGAGGCACTGGACATCTGTGGAGGAACCAAGAGCCTGTTCCTCCTTTAAACAAAGCAGGCTTAGGGGTCTGGTAATAAGGATGGTCTTACTGTAGCGCATTAATACAGTAGTTACCAAACTTGAGTAGGCATCAGAATCCCCTGCGGGGGTGGGGGGAAGGGGATTTTTTTTTTTTTTAAACACATTGCTTGGTGCCACCCTCAGAGTTTCTAATTCAGTACATCTGGGGTGTGGCTGATTGTCTTTTTTTTTAAATAAGTTCCCATATGATGCTGATCCTGCTAAGGACCACACTTTGCGAACCACCTTATTAGTGCAACCACATGAAGGGTGGGGCAGCTGCTAGGTGTTTTCATAAGCCAATTTAGCCCAATGTATCAACAGAAAATACAATTCTGTATTGTCATTGTTTTTCCCTCCATTGAACTATGCACCATGCAGAAATAAACTTTTCAGAATGCATAGAAACAGGTGCCCACCCTCCTTGGTAATAATAATAAAAACAGTCCCAAAAGAAATCCTGCATTTGGTGCAATAAACAAGCCTCCAAGAATAATCAGGTGCTGACAATTCCACAAACTTCCCATAAATTCTGACATGCCAGCAAAGAACAGTTCTGCTTTCCTGAAATTCTGAAGTTAGCATTTTATGGCCTCACCATAATAAGATCATCCTGCTTTGGAGTCATTTGTGTTGTAATTGCTTTAAAATTTCAAAGAGCTCTGGATTTCTACACCTCGTTAAATTGGATCACAGGAGAGCTGGAGATTTTTTAAGCCAGGAAAGTGACCTTTATTTGTTCCTTACCCTTCTGTGTAACTTCCTCTGGTCCTGTTTTTGCCACTGGACACTGCTGAACTCTTGTCCACAGACCTTGGAAGCTTTAACGGATAGTTTATGTTTACAACGTATTCTGTTCTTCCTTTCCATGAGATCAAAAGAGCTACAAGGCACCTGTGGCCTTGGGTTTAAAGTTTATCTAGGGATTGCTCGGGCCTGACTAATTTACCCCATTATCCTTCTACATGCCCTTGGGAACAAGCTCTTCAGCCACTCAGCCTCAGAAATATCAAGACATGGTGACAGGAGAAGGGTGAAAAGAAAGATGATTTCCCCCCTCCCAACTGAGTTCTATTATCAATTCAGTTTTTTCAACAAGCTAATAATTTTTGAATGACTACCATGTGACAGGCGTTGAATTAAATGGTGTAGGTACACTGTTTCAGCTAACTACACATTAGCACTATTAAGTAGACCTTGCTTAAAAACTCAGAGATAGTGAGTGTCTCCAAAGCCTAGATTTCTGTTACATCATGATGCCTTGTAAGTAGCATTTTTAAGGAACTGTAGGGATAAATTTGTAATATGTATGACAAACACGCCAACCATGCTCTTAGGAAGCTCAGAATCTATTTTATTACAGCAGAAAAATACCATGTTTTGTCAATTTTGAGACAATATTGATCTACATTTTAATATATCTAAAATTAAAATCTTACAATTAATGCTGTTTTTAAAAATGCAAGCAGGCAGGTGGCTATGGTGACCTGCACCATCACGGACATGGTCACCCACAGCCATTCCTTTTGTCATTTCTTCTACCTCTAAATAAGTCTAAAGCCACTTTCAGTAAGTTTAAAATACTACTTTTAAATGATAAGAAAGCATTATTTCAGTTTAATTGGCAGGGATTTTCTTTCTCAGGGTTACAAAAAATAATAGTGCAATTTGCTATGAAGAGTGTCTGTTTCCATGGAATGTGGTAACTGTGTTTTTTTTTTTTTTTTTTTTTTTATTATACTTTAAGTTCTAGGGTACATGTGCACAATGTGCAGGTTTGTTACATATGTATACACGTGCCATGTTGGTGTGCTGCACCCATTAACTCATCATTTAGCATTAGGTGTATCTCCTAATGCTATCCTTACCCCCTCCCCCCACCCCACAACAGGCCCTGGCGTGTGTTGTTCCCCTTCCTGTGTCCAAGTGTTCTCACTGTTCAATTCCCACCTATGAGTGAGAACATGCGGTGTTTGGTTTTTTTGTCCTTGTGATAGTTTGCTGAGAATGATGGTAACTGTTAAGAAACCACTTTTGTGTATGAGATAATAAGGGTAATAGACAAGGGAGCCATTTTGGAGTGGGGGCGAATCAGGCAAATTTTATGCAGAAAGAAACTTTTGCTGAGACCTGAAGGGAGTGGAAGTTTGCAAGGAGGGACATTAACATGGGCCTTCTTGGCAGAGAGAAGGTGAGAACAGCATTCTCTGTTTTTGAAGCTGAATCTCTCCTATTACTTTATAGACCCATCCCTCTATCCCTCTAGAAGGCTAAAAAAAGATGGTATATGTGTATTTTATATTTAATCATGCTTATTATTTGCATGTATATTTATATTTATGCATGTATGTATGCATATATAAACACATGCACGTATGTATATACATGTAATATATACATACATGTGTAAATATAAATGTAAACATGCATACAAATAATAAATATAAACATATGTATGAAACATGCAAATACTACATTCAAATAATAATAATCATAATTAAATATAAACCTATGTGTGTGGAAACACCTTCTGCTATCTCTTTCTTACTCTCTATCCGTCCCTGGGTCCTTCCTTTTCTCTACTTTCTGCCCCCATGCGCCATATGAACATTTCATATGACCCTTACAGAGACAGCAAATGCAATTTGGATTCGCTAAATCAAGCAGCTCAATTTTTTAAAATCTGAGAATCAATCTGAGATTTTTCAGTGTGTCTGACCTCCATGTGGGGGCTGTGGTAGTGTTTTCTGCCTGCCGTGGAACTCTCTTGTCTTCCTGACTGAAACGGTGATTTGCTAGCTTGGTGGGAAGTGCTTTATGCACCATCACTACGTCACCCTCCCCCAAAGCCACCAGGTTCTCTTTGTGTATTTTGGAAGAAAATATTGAAAAGGTTAATACATTTTTTCAACAGCGACGCATTAATTAGAAAATTGTTGCTAACTTTATCCAGATGTTGTTGTGCATCTAGACCACAGAGAAGGCTGATCTGATTTACTGTTTCAACAAATACTGAGATTTTCCTTGCTGCGATTATTTAGCATCTCTTATATACCTAATTCTGTAAAAATAAGTCGGCTTTCACGAATAGAGTAGTTGAAACATTGATAGGTTTCATGGAATGGGTAAGTCGATTTTTGCTTATTTGTTTAATATTTCTAAACTTCAGATTATTTACCTATAAAACAGAAATAATCCTTCTAATTGCTGAATTGTCAGGAAAAGGGAATGGGATAATAAAACAAAGTCAACAGATACTGTGACTAGCACAACTAGGTGCTCAATTGATGATTTAATGATATTTAAAATTCAAAAATATTACCCTAGATAGTGCAATGAAATTGGCCTTGTTTGTGTTTGTGCTGTATGTGTTGATGGGGAAAGGGGTGATATGTACAGAACAGAGGACATTTATTCTAAACCCCTTATAGAAATTTGTTAATCACTCGGGGTTCTCGTACAAGTTCAAAAATGATGTGTTCAATACTTTTTCTTCTATGCAGAGATCTGGAGACGAAGACTGATGAGTAATGGGAAGGGAACACTTGTGCTTTTGTTTTCTCTATATACTCTCTTTAGAGCTCAGTCTTCTCATCTATTAGTGGACAGGACATAAGAAGATGATTTCTAAGCTGTTCAATGTAACATTTCACAAAGTTCAGATTTGCTCCCTATCCAACAGAAATGCATATTATAATATAGAAGATAAAAATAATTAAACTACTGACTATAACACATTCTTCTAGAAGGAAGTGGCATGAGGGAGACAGACACTATAGTCTTGGAGGACAGAAGGAGGAAAGACCACTTTTATCTGGGGGATCTGAGAGGTCATCTTAGAGAAGCTGGCATTTGACATGTGTGTGAAGGATGGTCCAGATTTGTAACCTGGAGATGAGAGTGGAAAGAACTCCAAGCTGAGAGCTGTGCCTGGGTGGGCAATGACATGGAAGTATGAGAAGGAGATGGCAAGATTTCTGCAGGGATGAAAGCATTGCTGTATTTCGTATGTGGTGAGATTAGAAGCAAAGATTGTGTCCAGATTATGTATAGATAATAGTGGTGAAATTTGAGCTGAAGATGAATGAAAAAAGAGGATACAAGTGGAATTTGCTGTGCTGAGTTTCCTGTGATTCTGGGGAGAGTGGGGCAGGGAAAGGAGGGCAGAGGACAAGAATCACTAAAAACTGACTGGCACTTTGAAGACCAGGAAGGATATGGGGCCTGAAAGAAGACATTTCATCGGGATTACCCCACCAACCCTTGATATTTTGAGTGAAAAAGTAACTTCAGTTATGTCGTATATTCCCATTTCCTGTGTTGTCAAAACCTGTGGTAGAAGCTGTGAAAGTGAGACTGAGTTTCCTTTTCCCCACATTCTGTGGATAAACATGGTTCTGATGAGCTTCACAGAGGCTGGCCCAGCATGCAGCACTCAAGGCTGACATCATCTGGGCTCCCAGCCACCCATCGCTGGAAGACAGCACCTGACCTGTATGCACATGCTTGGGGCACTGGCTAATCTCCAGATGAACGTCTTTCTCAAAACCCCACCTGCCACAGCAGGACCTGAAAGATTCCCATGGGAGAGTGATAACTGGGAGGTGCAAAAGACCAATGAAGCCTTCAGCCCCCAGCGGCAAGTCCTCTAGACGCCGCTACAGGAAGATCCCAGGGTTTTGCAAGTCTCCTGGAGTGGCTAGACAGGTTTGCCTTCATTCGCTCCCTGGAGACAGGGCTGTCTGAGGCATGACTGAGCTGTTCTTTGTCAGTTGTGCATGTGTAGGCAAAGGCGCTGGATTTCACTGTGCACACACAGAGGGAACCTGTTTGGTGATCTGTGCTGAGACCTTAGAAGAAGTTGCAGAGCTCTCCCTAGTGCCTGGGGGTAGTGAAAGCAGAGAAGCAGCAGTGAATATTGGATAAATATCTTTAGATTTCTTCAGGGAAAAGTAAGTTGAGCCCTTATGGCCTAATCACCTCTTAAAGGTTCCACCTTTTAATATTATAACAATGGCAATACAAGTTTGTTTTTTTTTTTTCTTTGAGATGCAGTTTTGCTCTTGTTGCCCAGGCTGGAGTGCAGTGGTGTGATGTTGGCTCACTGCAACCTCTGTCTCCCAGGCTCAAGTGATTCTCCTGCCTCAGCCTCCCGAGTAGGTGGGACTACAGGTGCCCGCCACCATGCCTTGCAATTTTTGTATTTTTAGTAGAGATGGGGTTTCACCCTGTTGACCAGGCTGGTCTGGAACTTCTGACCTCAGGTGATCCACCTGCTTTGGCCTCCCATAGTGCCGAGATTGCAGGTGTGAGCCACTGCACCCAGCTGGCAATACAATTTTAACATGAGTTTTGGGGGATTTTTGAACCATGACAATTACCAACTCCAGGAAGCCCCACAACACCCCTTCCTGTCTGCTAGACATACTTCTATGATATTCCCTGCCTTTCTTTTATTAAAAAAAGTTACAATAACCACTTAATCGTGCTGATACAATATAGCTCAATTTCTGGTTTTGAGCTATATATAAATGCTATAGGTAGATTTTTGGCATTGTGTCCCATTGTGCCACCATGAGATAACTTTCTTTTCAAGTTAACCACAGATTTTAGGAATTTGGGAAATAGTGATCTAGTGGGTCAGGTTACATCTCTTAGAGGAGATGGGCCCAGGAGATGCTTTATGTGTCGTGGAAGATAAAAGGAGACTTAAAATCCACATGGAAATCACATACAATTGTGCTGGGCCCAGGGGAGAATTTCCATGCCTCTCTGTCTTAGCGCTTCTTGCTCCTTTTTCACAGGCCTGAGTCACATCGTTAATGCCTAGATCAGCAGCAGATTCATGGAAAGTGGAGTTCTTCCATCCTCAGCACTTTTCTCATAGGAGAATCTGAAAGATACTCTCAAGTTTTCGGAGGCACATGTTGTTGCCTTCTCTCTCTCATACAAGATGAGATGACAAGATTTGTTGTTAACAACTTCTGTATCTGATAATAACATTAACTGTTTATTTCATGCTTTCATTCTTTCTTGATGACCTCATTTCATTCTAGCTTCAGATCAGATATTATTATTACCAATTTATAAGCTGAGAAACAAAAGTTTGGAGTAGTTAAGTGGCTTGCTCAAGGTAACCGTGAATATTTTGAGATGCAGGAATGGGGTCTCCAAGGACGGGCTTGAAATAAATTTTTTGGCCTGTCAATGGGTAACTTACCTAAGACAAGCTACTAACACGTCTCATTTTCAGTTCTTTATTTGGAAAATGGGGATGGAAAGACACAATACAAAGGAACCTGAATTTGAAGATTAAATGACAAAAAGTATAAAAGCATGTAACGTTGTGAATAGTACCCTGAAGAGGTTAATTAATGCTAGTAACAATTAACAGTAAGCTAAATAAAAGCTCAGTCCTGTTTTTTTTGTTGTTGTTGTTTTGTTTTGTTTTTGAAATGGAGTATCGCTCTGTCGCCCAGGCTGGAGTGCAGTGGCATGATCTCAGCTCACTGCAAACTCCACCTCCCTGGTTCAAGCGATTCTCCTGCCTCAGCCTCCTGAGTAGTTGCGACTACAGGTGTGCACCACCACGCCCAGCAAATTTTTGTATTATTTTAGTAGATACGGAGTTTCCTTATATGTTGGCCAGGCTGGTCTCTAACTCCTGACCTCAGGTGATCCACCTACCTCAGCCTCACAAAGTACTGGGATTACAGGCATGAGCCACTGCTTTCAGCCAGTCCTGGGTTTTTGACTATAAGTCCTATGCCACTTTCAGTACAGAAAGAAGAGCAGTCAGGCACATTTCCTTCAGAAAATATTACCACTCTGTTGTAAGGCAGACTGTTGACTAAAGTTCCTTAATAGAATATAACAGTTGCAGTCTTCCATTATTAAAGGTCAATACTTTCTCAAATAGACAATGTAAGTACAATCCTTGAAAAACAAGTACTTTCTTTATATAAGAGTTTCAATGGCAAACGATGCAGGTGATTCCCCACTCATTAGCCATGAGTCATCTAGCTTCAGAAGCTAGATCCACACAATTACATATTTTCAAATTTCAGCTTCAGGTGTATGCAGTCATATTTAAATTCACTGAGCTTGATTTATTTCCTAAGAATGAAATAAGACAGTATTAATTAAACAGGGCTGGCATAAAGATAAAATGGTATCCAAGAGGTAACATTATCTGTCATAGAACCAGATACATACCAAATTTGGAATGAATGTTAGTATCCTCCAAAAATGTTGGCCAACTGACTGAGAATAATACATTAAAGTAAAGGTATATTGACAAGCCTTTAACTCAGCTTGTAATTCTTACAAACACATAAAAACGTATCTAGTAAAGTCAGTGAGCTCTTGGTGCATAGTGGAGAGAATCAGAACATCCTCCAAATCTTGCCTTAGTCTCTTGTGAGCTGTGTCATGTGGGTCAATTCCCAACCTTTAAAACCTCAGTTATTTTTAATTAAAAAATATGGAATTAATGATATCTATCTCAGAAAGGATTTGAGGATTTGAGGTTTTACAGTTAAGTCATATGATGCCTAATGTGGACTTCAACAAATGGTAGCTGCAGTTGTTATTTTGGCTATCCATGTGGTTTTTTCCCTGAACAAACTTTTAAGAAACACAGTTAAAAAGTTTACCACATCACATTTCCACATATGGAACTTCCTATGTGTAACTTTGCTATGGTACTTAAAATATTGACTCTTAGACTGTACAACCAGATGTGAAATTTGACAGGGATTCCTGTGTCACATAAGCATATTAGTCTGGGGTAAAATTTTGGACATTGATTTCAAAAAGATAACTCTTTCTCCTAATTAATATAATTTTTATGCAATGTGCATAGGAAGACAATGGAAATTGCAAGTATACGTGTAGTTTGGGGTGAGGGGGCTTAGAAGGCTAGGGTATATGTTTTACATCACACATTCATTGGAATTATTTTTTGCAAAAACCTTTGCAACTTCATCAGAGATAGTATTCATTACCCCACTTTTTGTCCGTTCAACCAGAGAAGAAAATTCAGATATCCCCAAACAAGGTGAAATTTGAGCTCTAATGCCTTGGTTCATGCTTTTGTCTAAGCAGAATATTCTAGGTAAATTCTTTCGCCCATTGAAAATTCATACTAGTTCTTCAAGTTCAGCTCAAATGCCACTTCTCAGAT
The DNA here is from genome assembly GCF_009828535.3 of Hylobates moloch. Classification (NCBI taxonomy): domain Eukaryota; kingdom Metazoa; phylum Chordata; class Mammalia; order Primates; family Hylobatidae; genus Hylobates; species Hylobates moloch. The sequence goes on along the minus strand of NW_026652288.1, from coordinate 13,868,126 downwards.
GAAGACATTCTACTGTCCTTCCCTTGAGGGAAGAATACTTTCTAGTATTCTTCAATTCAGTATACTGAAGTTACCTTCATTCTGCTGGCAATGTTTATATGCAGGTCTTCATTCCACGGTAAGAAATTTTTGAGGAGAGGGACAGTATCCCATTTATCTTCTTCCCTTCTTATTGATGAACATAAAGGCATTTTACTCACTTTTATTGAATCAATCAGTCAATCAATCAATGAAGAGATAAATAAAATCTTTTGGAGGGAAATTAATGTCAGTGACTCATCACATCTTAAATTAGAAGGGCAAGGCAAGGTTATAAATTATCAGTTACAATAGTCAAGCAGAGATAGTGAAAGGGTCAAGAAGTGATATATGGGGGAGATTTAATGGGATGGATGGCATAGGTGCTTAATCCAAGGAAACGGGAAGTCATAGATGCAGTAATGGAAAGATTATTATTTTAGTAGAACCTAAAAGGAACCTACCAGATTCTGCTCATCTCTTTCTTATATCCTGAATGCATTAATAAATTATTAATCTTAATTTGTTATTTCCATAAAAACATGAATGGGCTATATAAATAATGAGAACAGTTTATAGATGAAGAGAACACATATGACTAGCTGTTTTGGGAATCCTGAAAATCTCCACGTTACTCATATTTAAATAATTTGAGAAAAATTTCCATCAAAAGATGTATGATTCTATAACAGGAGGTATTTTAAGTTCAAAATTTTAGTTAATCTTCCTAAAGACTTTAGGATCTTACATATTTAATCTATGCAACATATCCTGGTCAAATAATAATTTAACATTACAGTGAATTTGGTGGTGCCCTAAATATTAAAATGCAGAGCTTCTGATTAATCACGTTATTGCTTATTGAGTGTTCTTGGGATCAAATGCCCTTGCTATCAAAAATCACTGGTGAGCTTCCTTTTCAAGTGTCTTTTTTTTCTCTTTCTTTCCATTTTTGGTAACTCTTTTTCTCCTTTACTTCTAAGTGATGTAGTGTGATTAATAATAAAATGTTGCCTTACCACAGGGGGAAGTAATAATAAATGTAAAATTCATATATGTGTTTCCATCCAAACAAAGGTATCATACAAATATAGAGAATGATTATGATCACTGGATTATGGAACTTGGCACACTAACCTGCCGAATTTGCAGTCAGGAAGCTATAAAGTGAACAAGAAGAACATTTCATTTTTTTCGAGAAGATAGAAATGGTACCTATTGAATAAGCTAATTTTCCAACTGTCTAGTGATTGCAGTTAAATCTACTGTTTAGTAGATTTAACAAATCTTACAAATCTTCAGAAGTTCTCTACAGGTAGGTATAAAATGAATTTGGGTCTTAAGTTTTGCATTGCTCTTTCTGGGGGCTTTGTTTTCCTCACCCCAAATTCTCTCAATATATATTTCATTCTTTTACATTCAGTACTTTTTTTTTTTTTTTGTCTTTTTGAGATGGAGTCTCACTCTGTCAACCAGGCTAGAGTGCAGTGGTGCAATCATGGCTCACTGCCACCTCCACCTCCCAGGTTCAAGAAATTCTTGTGTCTCAGTCTCCTGAGTGGCTGGGACTATAGGTGCTTGCCATCACACCTGGCTAATTTTTGTATTTTTAGTAGAGATGGGCTTTCACCATGTTTGCCAGGATGATCTCAAATTCCTGACCTCAGGTGATCTGCCCACCTCAGCCTCCCAAAGTGCTGGGATTACAGGCATGAGCCACCACGCCCAGCCTTGTTCAGTACATTTTTGAGTGTTCTTTCTGGGTTGCAGCCAATTCACTCAGGCGAACAGAACCAAGAAGATCCCTGTCCATCCAGTGACTTGAGAATGATAAACTGTGCCTCAATTTCTCTTTTTCTGAGTTCTTTTCTGGTGTATTTACCATCATTATCTAGCCTTAAACTGGTAGGGACTTTTGCTTTGGGGTTTTTATCCCATTTTGACACTCATTTCTTTGGGATAATGCTCTACTTAACACATTATGCATCAATAATAAATTCAAATGAGATATTTCTGCAGAGTTTTCTGTACAAAATATGGATTTAGGACCAGTTTCATCAACTGCTTACATCTTTTCGTTCATTAATAAACTAAATGTTTATTGATCAGCTACCACATGAAAGATACTTCCTTGAGATACTGAGAATACACTAGTGGATAAGAAAGTCACTGTCTTAGTCACAGACCCCAGATGTAGAGATAACTATTACTATGGAAATGCAGAGAGAAAAATAAATTGAAGGAACAAAAGAAACAGTATTTATTGAAAATAGTATTTTTTCAGTACACGTGAGAGTAAGACACTAGGTTCAAAAATAGTAAACAACAGGCTGGGCGCGGTGGCTCATGCCTATAATCCCAGCATTTTGGGAGGCCAAGGCAGGTAGATCACCTGAGGTCAGGAGTTTGAGACCAACCTGGTCTACATGGTGAAACCCCGTCTCTACTAAAAATACAAAAATTAGCTGGGCATGGTGGTGGGTACCTGTAGTCCACCTACTCGGAGGCCGAGGCATGAGAATTGTTTGAACCTGGGAGGCAGAGGTTGCAGTGAGCCGAGATTGCACCACTGCACTCCAGCCTGGGTGACAGAGTGAGACTCCATCTCAAGAAAACAACAACAACAACAACAAAAATAGTAAACAACAAAAAAAGGGTATTGGATAAATTATATTTCCAAAAACAAATATGGCCTTGTTTCTGTGTAAAACTCAAACCTATCTACATCCAAAACTCAGCCTTCTCTCTTCTTCTCCATGTTGCTCTGCACTTCTCCTTGTTCCTTTACATACTTTTCCTATTGACTTCTCCATATTCCCTTATGTGCTTTTTAGTGTACTTCTCCATATTCCCTTATCTCCCCTTCTACAGTTTTCTTTCTGCTTCAACTTACCCCCCGGGTTATCTTCTTGGATAGGGTACACTTCTCCTTCAACTTTACTATCCTCTTAATTGTCTTTTCCCTTTCTCTCTTCTCCAGATTTATATAGTTCTCACCTCAAACATAGTTCATAAGAGAATCTAAATATAGTATATACCATTAGGCTCATAATTATCTGATCATTTTTAGTACCTGTAGGGTAAAACGCAGACAATTTAACGTTATATTAGGTCTTGACAATTTGTGTACTTCTGCAAGTTTAGGCTCAATTTTCATTCATACCTCCTGCCACAAACAGAGTCTCCCCTAAATTACCCATCAATCTCTTTACCATTTACTGATTGGATCATACCTATTGCATCATAATTTTCATAGCCCTCCTTTCTTTATATATGATATCTTGTTCTCTAGAATGCCTTTACCCATTTTCTCCAGAGATTTCTCCTTTAAGACTCATCTCAAAGATTATCTGCATATAAAACTTTCTCTAATAATTCTTGTTATAATTACTAGCTCTTTTCTATTATCCACACCGTTCGTGCTTCTCTGCTGCCTAATGAATTTTAATGGCTTCTGCTCACTTGCTTGCATTTCCCTTGTTATAACAGTGCTCTCATATTTTGATATCTAAGTTCATGATTCTGCTTCTGTCTGGAAGAATCTATCTCCACTCTTTATTCCTCTAAAGGACGTCAAATACTCCTAGATTCCAGCATCAGTTTCTTTTTAACACTTTTGCTGCTCCTTTCACTAACTGAGGTCAAATTAGTTCTCTCTGCATTCTTTGTGAATTATGTGCTCATGTTATAGATATATGAACTTCTACTTTGTATCTCTTACATATTGGAGAACCTACATTTATCTATCTGTATCCTACTATAAGACCATAAGGATCTTGAGGGACGGACTATGTAATATGCATGTATACATTTACTTATCATACATATATGTATTATACATATACATACTTATGCATATACATATACATTACTTATTTACTTATTATACATATGTGTATATTTGAACACTTAGTGTGTGCCAGGCACTGTGCTAAGTGCTAAATTACAATGAGGGCAAAACAAACACATTCCTCCATTTCATCATGCTTTATAGGCTACTAGAAAATGAAGTGGGAACATAATTCTGGTGAGTGGTACAAATAGATTAAGGGTATGCAAAGAGATATATCAGGGTGGCTTAGCCTAGTTGGGGTGCAGTGGACCTGACTGAGAAAATAAGTCTGCAGTATAGCAATTGTTTTCTGAGCATGAAAGTCTGAATTTGTGATTTCTTAGGTGGATAAGTTTCAAAGGATGGCAATGTATAGGGTATAACTGTAGTCAAGTAAAGAAAGTTTCCCTAATCTAGCACACTTCCTGAAACATGGAATATGAGCAGTAAATAGGAATGGAAACTATTTATAGTATGAAATTTTTTCACACTTGTTATCCCCTCATCAATAGATTTTACCTAATTCTAAGGTTAACATTTGTTTGGCATGAAGTAGTCTGCTTCAACATATATAGAGCTTCATTCATTGCTTTCGATGAATGCTTTTTTATTAAAGAAACAAATTTGTTATATCTTGTGCTATAGCTTGAATAAATTATTTTTCTCCTTGAGTATCTCAGGCTGACAAAAATCTTGGAGCAAGAGGCAGAAAGGGTGTGGATAGTGGGGTGAAACATGTTCATTCCCTGATTTAATATAGTCTCGTATTTTTTTCTCCCTGTGTCTAGAATACATTTTTTATAAACATGGGAAATTAAACAACCTTACCTTCTGCTAGGTTTCCAGGAGACTCCTATAGGGGAGACAAAGCCTAGCGGCTAATAATGGCCTATGTACTTGGATGGTGAGGCTAGAGCCTTAGCTATGAGAAGAATATTGCAATGTTTCTTTCCTTTTCAGTCTCAAGACCTGTTGACAAGCTTTAGTTACAATGACCATACCATGAAATTTAGAGCCTGGTTGGGAGGAGAGATACTACCAGTGAGTGTTTCAAGGACCAGGTTTGTTTGTTTCCAGATTGGGGGTCTCAAAGAGGAGGATGGATGGGAGTCTTGCCAGCCCTTACTGACCATGTACATTTAAACCCCATTACAGGCTTGCATGGCACATGAAGGACAGGGGCAGGTTCTGCTCCTGTCCAACTTCTATTCCCTGGTTCTTGATAGGTGGACAATGATGTGTACTCAATGGATAAATAAATGCATATGCAACATAGCAACACTAACTCTCCTTGAGGGTAAATATGACATATATAATGACTTTGTGATAACAAGAAATCTGAAAAGTATAATATAGATTTTTGGCCCTTAACATTGACTCAAGCTATAATCTACTATGTCATCTTAAATAAGCTACCTGGGGCTGGGTGCAGTGGATTACACCTGTAATCCAAGCATTTTGGAAGGTTGAGGTGGGCAGATCACGAGGTCAAGAGATGGAGACCATCCTGGCTAACACAGTGAAACCCTGTCTCTACTAAAAAATACAAAACATTAGCTGGGTGTGGTGGCAAGCACCCATAGTCCCAGCTACTCTGGAGGCTGAGGCAGGAGAATCGCTTGAACCTGGGAGGCAGAGGTTGCAGTGAGCAGAGATTGCACCACTGCACTCCAGCCTGGGCGACAGAGTGAGACTCTGTCTCTAAATAAATAAATAAATAAATAAATAAATAAATAAATAAATAGCAAGCTACTTGGTCTCCTTAAATCTGGAGTGTATATATAGAAGTGATTCAGCCTGTTATAACTCAAGAGACTTATCATAGTTAGTACAGCTCCACTTCTGAGCTTAGCTCAATTCTGAGTACGTTTAGACAAATTATTTCACTTTTCTAATCATTGATTTTTATATTAAAAAATGAAGAGGTTTAACTAGATGACCTCTTAAGTTCTTTTTAGCTCTGAATTTTTTTAAACATAAAATTAAGAGCTCCTAGATCTGATAAACAACTTCAGCAAAGTTGCTGAATACAAAATCAATGCACACAAATCAGTAGAATTTCTATACACCGACACTGCCCAAGCTGAGAGCCACATCAAGAATGCAATTCCATTCACAATAGCCACAAAAAATAAAATTTCTGTGAGTACACCTAATCAGGGAGGTGAAATATCTCCACAATGATAATGACAAAACACTGCTGAAAGAATTCAGAGCTGACATAAACAAATGGAAAAACATTCCATGCTCAAGGATGGAAAGAGTAAATATTGTTAAAATGGCCATACTACCCAAAGCAACTTGTTTATAGATTCAATACTCTTCCTATCAAACTACCAATGATTATTCACAGAATTAGAAAAAAAAACTATTAGAAAATTCATATGGAACCAAAAGATCCCAGATAGATAAAGTACTCCTAAGGAAAAAGAACAAAGCCAGAGCCATCACATTACCCAACTTCAAACTATGTTATAAGGCTACTTTAACCAAAACAGCATAGTATTGGTACAAAACCAGACACATAGACCAATGGAATAAGTTAAAGAACCAAGAAATAAAGCCACACACTTACAACCATTTGATCTTCAACAGAGTCAACAAAAACAAGCAATGGGGAAATGACACCCTATTCAATAATGGTGCTGGGATAACTGGCTAACCATATGCAGAAGATTGAAACTGGGCCCCTTCATTTAATTAAAAATCAATTCAAGATGAATTAAAAACTTAAATGCAAAACCTCAATCTATAAAAACTGTCGAAGAAAACCTAGGAAATACCATTCTAGACATAGGCCTTGACAAATATTTTATGACAAAGACTCCAAAAGCAATTGCAACAACAACAAAAATTGACAAGTGGGACCTAATTAAACTAAAGTGCTTTTGGACAACAAAATGAACTATCACTAGAGTAAACAACCTACAGAATAGGAGAAAATATTTTCAAACTATGCATCCCACAGTGGTGTAATACACAGAATCTGTAAGGAACTTAAACAAATTAGCAAAAACGAACAACCCTATTTTAAAATGGGCAAAAGATGTGAAAAGACATTTCTTGAAGAAGAAACACAGGCAGACAGGGATAGAAAAAAAAGCTCAACATCATACATTATTAGAGAAATGCAAATTAAAACCACAATGAGATACCATCCAACACCAGTCAGATTGGGTACTATTAAAAAAAAAATGATCTTGGCAAGGTTGCAAGGAAAGGGGAATGCTTATACACTGCTGGTGGAAGTATAAATTAGTACAGCACTGTGTAAAGCAGTTTGAAGGTTTCTCAAAGAAAGTATAACTACCATTTGACCCAGCAATCCCATTATTGAGTATATACCAAAAGTAAAATAAATCATTCTGCCATAAGGACACATGTATGCACATGTTCATTGCAGCACAATTCACAATGGCAAAGACATGAAATCAGTCTAAATACCCATCAATCATAGACTGGGTAAAGAAAATGTTGTACATATACACCAGGGAATACTATGCAGTCATAAAAAAGAATAAGATCATGTTTCTTGCAGTGATGGAGCTGGAAGCTATTATCCTAAGTAAATTAATGCAGGAACAGAAAACCAAATACCACATATTCCACTTATAAGTGGGAATTAAACATTGAGTACATATGGATACGTGGAAGGGAACAATAGACACCAGGACCTACTTGAGGGTAAAGGGTGAGGATCAGAAAACTACCTATCTCTTACTGTGCTTACTACCTGAGTGACTACATAATCGGACACCAAAATCTGTGACACACAATTTACCCATGTAAAAAACCTGCACATGTACCGCCTGAACCTAATCTAAAAGTTAGAAATATATATATCTGCTATATGTACCAGAAGGTTTTTAAGTTACATACAATTGATTAAATTCTAATTTATTAATAGAACATTATTCTTTTACATTTAAATATAAACCATAATGTATAGCGTGATTTTGTTGATAACTTTTAAATCTATCTTTAGCATTTGTAGATGTTCACTTTCAGGTATAGATAAAGGACAGGCCTATCTGAGTCCTGTTCAAGACTTCTTTCGTAGTCTTCTATTTATTAAGCTCTAAGTATGTTCTATGCATCATGCTTTCTGTATACCTAGTTGTTCCATGTCAAATTGATGTGTTTTTTTTAAATTAGGTGTCAAAAAATTGGACAAATTACAGAGCATTTGCAGTCTCTTTTCGTTTGTAGAAGTTTGAGGTTCACCTTCTATATGGTCTTTAGTCATCTGACTTTGTTTTATTTGATCTATATTACATACCCTAGGAAAGAGAATAGAGGCAACTTGCTAAATATTTTTATTTAGTACTCTCAGCAAGCCATTTGTAAGTATTCACTGTGTACCTACAATGTCCAGGTCACCATTGTAGGCTTTTGTATGCTGGATCTGAGATCCAGTTGTAAATTAGCTAAATTTTTTAGGAATTTTGTGATCTGGTTAACACAACCATTATTTAAACGTAAGTTATATAAACTTATAGTTAAATAAATTATATTAAAAATAAAATGGGGCCGGATGCAGTGGCTCACGCCTGTAATCCCAACACTTTGGGAGGCTGAAGCAAGTGGATCACGAGGGCGGGAGTTTGAGACCAGCCTGGCCAACATGGTGAAACCCTGTCTCTTCTAAAAATACAAAAATTAGTCGGGCGTGGTGGCGGGTGCCTGTAATTCCAGCCACTTGGAAAGTTGAGGCAGGAGAATCGCTTGAAACCGGAGGGCGGAGGTCGCAGTGAGCCAAGATTGCACCACTGCACTCCAGACTGGGCAACAAGAGCGAAACTCTGCCTCAAAATATAAATAAATAAAATGAACAGATACTTAAAACTCATCACTTTTTAAACATTATATTACATGCATCATTTTACGTGTTCTTTAGATAATTTAAGTTATTGTGTCCATATGATAAAATGCCATACATATGTACTGCTGGGCATCTTTTGTCAACTCTGTATTTATTGGCATCATACTGGTACCTTGAAATTGGCCAAGGAGAGGATATTAGCGCCACAGAAATCAGCAAATGCTACAAATCATTCCCCTTCCTCTCCTCCAGCTTATTTATAAACATTTATCAGCACATCACTGCTTCTAGGTGCTACTTAAAGTCAGAGTCAAGAAGTAGCTGTGGCGTTAAGGAAATCCGGTCTTCTATATAAACAGGGTCAAGGGGGATGATCAGGGCTTTGAATGCTCATGCAGATTTATAATTAAAAGGTAATGGGCAAGATAATTAAAAGGTAACCAAGGGAAACATTGTGTGCTTCGGGCTTAGTATTGTAATTATATTCAATACATACTTTACCAGCTAGAATATAGTATAAAGCAGATTTTGCATATTCTGAATGCAATGAAAATACATTGGCCGAAGCTTATAGTTGTTTAAATGAGCTTTGTTTAAAAGCAAATAGCTGCTCTCTCTTTCTTATTAAAATATGTGTACACACACACACACACACACACACACGCGAATAGTTTTATAGAACATCTGAGGTTTAGCTGTAAAATCTGTCTCCCAACATTTATTTAGATAAGTTTGATACAAGTGTTTGGGCCAATTTACCTTTAATGCTCTTCAGTAAAGGCTTAGTAGCTATTAAATAACACTCTGGGATCGTAAATACTCCCTCATTTATGGGAATTGAAACCAGCATTTAATGAGGATCAACAATGTCCAGACAACCTGTTTGACAGTTAATATAGATGATTTCTTGCCTCCAGCACTTTATAAAGGGGAACGAATAGAAAAGAGAATTAATATATAGTTGACCCTTGAACAATGTGGAGAGTGAGGAGTGCTGACCCATGCACAGAAAGGTAGAGGGTGGGTGGAGGGAGACGATTAGGAAAAATAACCAATTAGTATGAGGCTTCATATCTGGGTGATGACATAATCTGTACAACAAACTCTCATGACAGAAGTTTACCTATGTAAGAAACCTACACTTGTACCCCTGAACTTAAACAAAGAAAATCCAAGAATAACTTTTGACTTTTCCCGAATTTAACAAAAAAAATAGCCTACTGTTGACTGGAAGCCTTATCAATATACAGTCAACTAACACATATTTTTATGTCATATGTGTTACATACTGTATTCTTACAATTATATAAGTTAGAGAAAAAATGTTAAGAAAATTATGTCATCACTTCAGGAACACATACACTAAAATGAGTATGATACAGAGATTAGCATGGTTCTTGCACAAGGATGAAAGACATATTCTTGAAACATTCCATAGTTTTGTATGGCTGTATCAAAATATCACATGGATCACTAAATAAGCACATCTATTATATGTGCATATAAAATTAACAAAAAATTAAAAAGGAAGAGAAAATATATTTAGTGTTCATTAAGTGGAAGTGGATCATCATAAAGGTCTTCATCCTCATTATTTTCACATTGAGTACCCTGAGGAGAAGGAAAAGGAGGGGTTGGTCTTGCTGTCTCAGGAGTGGCAGAGGCAGAAGAGAAGGAGGAGGTGGAAGGAGAGGCAGGAGAGGCAGGCACCCTTGGTGTAAGTTTTATTTTTAAAAATCCACATATAAGTGGAGCTGTGCAGTTTAAACCTGCATTGTTCAAGGGTCAACTGAATACTGAAAACATACAAGACAGTGTTCATAGCCTGCCTTCAATCTAATGATATTATTTATTCTAATTTGATAGTAAAGAAATAAAGGCTCCAAGATTTTGAGACTTTTACATGATAACATTTCAAATAATTTGCAGGGACAAGATTTTCAAAACACATCTGCATCTATGGTACTTTCATTTAACAGACTTTTCTTGGATGTTTGTTAGGCCAGCCCACTAAGTTCATAAGATACATAACCATCATGTTCTTCAGAGTTCAGTGTAAGCAGCCTGGAGTAGTCTGGGGGATAAATGACATCTTCAAGGGGCTGGGGGCAAGAGCAGCAAGGCAAATTAACCACAATAGAAACTATTGTGAATATTTTTTTCATCACTTGAAGTGATTTATTCTTTTAATCCTTTAAAGAAACCATGAGTAGACTCAGCCATCATAAATGAGATTGTTCTAGGTGCTGGAGTGACTAGATCATGAATTTCCATACCATTACAAGAAGTTTGAGTTTTTTTCTTCAGCATAGAGTATTCCAAACAAAGAGATAATATGATCAGATTCACAGTTTAGAAAGATCACTATGTTTTGTGTAAGTATAAGTTTGACAGGTAACTTTCTTATTTAAAGTGTGTTGTTCCTTCTCATATTTTTATGTGTTTATAAGAACTGAATGGATTTTATACGTGAAAAATCTAAATAGAGTGCCTGAGATATGGCAAGTCCTCAATAAAGAGTGGTCATTATTTTTTGCTTACTATTTCACGGGTTGTCCTCAGGCTAGCCTTCAACCTCATCTCTCGCTGCCCTTGTCTTGAACTTCAACATACTTGGAGTATTTTTCCACATATGTATCTCTTTCCTGAAGTGCTTCCATTTGCATAATTTGCCTAGTGAACTACTAGTATATTTTCACAACAGCAGAGGCTGAAGAACAAGCAGAGGCTGGAAGAAGTTTGCTTCACTCACATTTTGAAAGTAGCAAGTGGAGGGGTTCAGGAAGGGATCCTCCAAAGAACTCACTTAAGAATCAACCAGAGAAATAGTACATGAAAATGTCATCACTGTCCATATTTCTGGTTAAGAAAACTAAGGCCCAGAGAAGTAACGTGAACCCCAAAGTCTCAGACTACTATAGCAACAAAGCCAAGATGTAATCCTAGGTCTCTTGACATTTGAGTTAATGTTTATTTCATCACATATCTGTCAATGTTTTTAAAAAGCAAAAGAATAAAAAGCAAAGAAATAGTAAAAAGAATCATTCTGGTTGATTTTTTGACAAGTTGTATACCCTGTGGAGTTATTAAGTGGAAGTTCAGCATCTGGGTTATTTTTGATCACCTGATGGCTCCAGGGACAAAGGCTTGAGCAGCTCAGAATGAAATTGGCTAGGGGAACAGTATCTCTTCTGACACAAATCACAGCTTTGAACATTTCCAGCATTTACCTACATCAGGCATGTGCATGAAAGACTCCAAGAAGTCATATATGAAAGCTGGTATTTTTAAAGCCCCTTTCGAATGTTTGTAAAACTTGATGACACTAAAGGACAGTGCTCTTCAAATTAAAAAAATAATGCTGAAAAGGAGTTGGAAGTGCGTTTTACTCAAGGTAATAAGAATCCATTAAAAATCTTTTTTTTTTTTTTCTTTTGAGGCAGAGTCCCACTTCATAGCCCAGGCTAGATTGCAGTGGCACGATCTTGGCTCACTGCTACCTCCACCTCCCAGGTCCAAGAAATTCTTCTCTCCCAGACTCCTTAGTAGCTGCAACTACAGGCCTGTGTCACCATGCCCAGATAATTTTTTTTGTATTTTTAGTAGAGACGGGGTTTCACCATATTGGTCAGGCTGGTCTCAAACTCCTGACCTCAGGTGATCCACCCGCTTAAAAATGTTTTTAAGAATTTTCTCAGCCTGCCTATTATGCTAGTGTTCATTCATTCGGTTTCCAGTGAAGCTCTGGAAGTTGTCACTTTACAAATCCACACACTGGAATCTTTAGCCTTCTGTTCTTCGGTTGATATTCAAACCAGCAGTGGGAGTTTCTCCAGGAGGTAGATGTGTTATTTGTGAATATAAATGTTCTTAAGTTCCCCAATCTTCAGAGGCCACCTTTCTGAATTTGTAGCTATGCACTCTAAGTTTTTCCTCTATGTGATGGGAAGGGGCCCCATCTTTGACTGAATTATCTTTCCTTACCCTTTCTGAAATCACCAGTGTTTCCATATCACCAAAGTCAGATTTCTGGCATGGTTACCATATGCTATGAGTACTCTCTCTTCTACAATTAAATAATCAGATAACTAACAAAAATATAAAACACAGGCTTTGTATTGCTGAGTTTCATGACTTACTTGCTTAGATGTTTCCTTCCCGAGTTGGTTTGAATCTTCCCTATTGCTAGTGATCTCCATAGCATTGTATGCTTTCCTTTGCACTCTGATCGAGCAGGACATTGCCATCTTAGACAAGCACTGCAATTCCAGAGTCCTACTTGATCAAAAACTGCCTAAATCCAAAGGGCATCAGCCTAATGGCTAAGGTCAGCATGACCGTAAACCACAAATGACATCTCCAACCAGATACATTCCCACCATAAAATAAACCCCTCCTTGACCTGAGACATGCCAGCCCTGAGATAACCACCACCACCACCGGCCAGAGAGATGTCGGCTCCAGGATAACCTCCCCTCCGACCAGAGATATTCCAATCCTGCCATAAACTTCTCCCCCAAATAGAAACATTCCAAGTATGTGATAAGCTCTCTCACCAATAAATACTCTTAGTCTGTAAGAGAGAATGGTCCTGACCAAAATTGGCCAGAAGGCCCTCTCAGGTTTATTCTCCAAAATAAATCTATCTTTCACTGTTGAGCTGCTTTTCATGTTTCTTTCCTCTTTCTTTAACTGTTACACACTTTAGTAGAGATTACTTCCATTTTTATTTTTTTACACCAATTTTAATCTGATTGTTAATTTTTATGCTATTTATACCTGTCGTAGGCAAATATAGGAAATCTTATTATTGTCAGTTTGAAAAACCTTGAGATTTGGAAATACATCATCAGTTTGCTGAGACATACCTATCAATTGCAGTTCTCCCAGGCTTGATTGGATTTTTCTTGCTCATGCTACCGTTTTGGGCTGCATCCCAAGAGCCTCTGATTTCATCAGACTTTTTTTCCCAATCTTGAATTAATTTTACATTCTGACTTTTTCCCCATAATGCTTCTCTAAATATCTTGGCAGTCACTAGTTTTAATCAAGATTTTTTCTGTTAATCTCTGTTCTATGTCTCTGTATCAGTCAGGATCCAATAAAGATAAAGAAACTACACAGCAATTGAAAGAGATAATTTTAAGATAACGGATTATTCCATCCTGGCTAACATGGGGAAACCCTGTCTCTACTAAAAAATACAAGAATTAGCCAGACATGGTGGCACGTGCCTGTAGTCCCAGCTACTCAGGAAGCTGAGGCAGGAGAATCACTTGAACCTGGGAGGTGGAGGTTGCAGTGAGCTGAGATCATGCCACTGCACTCCAGCCTGGGTGACAAAGACAGACTCCATCAAAAAAAAAAAAAAAAAAAGATAAAGGATTATTATTGATGACTATAAGGAGAATAACTTCACAGAATTAAAGAGAACTTTAAGATATTTTACACTTGATGAGAAAAACATGGAAAGAACAAACTTGGAGTGAGCAGTTCCTCTCCAAAACTAGGATTCAGATGTAATTGGACAAAGCATAGTTATAGCTCCTTGCATAGTTCAGAAATTCCCTGAATTACTCTGGGCCAAAGCCCGTCAATAGTCAATATTAAGGCAGGAAACATCCCTCCTTGGTGGGATACACCAAGGCTTGGGATCTAACTGCTGGGGTGCTTGCAAGGCTCACTGAAAACCTCCACATGGGGAGCAATTTAAACTTAATGAAAAAAGTTGCTACTGGACAGTTTGTTTCCTGTAATGCATCATGCTTCGTTATAGCCCTGGTTCTTAACAATACTCTCTATAGGAGTCAAAGAGGGCTGGTCCTATTCATATTTCTTCTTGTTTCATTTTGAACCATTTTGTGAATTGTGAATAATTTGAAAAAAGAGGGAAAAAAAAGAAAAAATATGCTGTGAAGGGTGTCTGTTTCATTCATTCAAAGTAGCTGGAAACAATTTAAGCAAAGATTTGACCTTCTGAGAGCAATAAAACACATATATTCAATCATTTCAGTTTGTCCCATGAGAATCTGTCACAGTCAGCTAACCAAGAACATTTACTTTTTGTAGACCTGTATAAAGAATTGTTCTTGATGCTGTTGAGGACAAAGGAGAAGTAAAAACATCATTAAATCAACAAATTCACCAAAACCTATCAGTCTCCAGAGCCTGTACTCTTCCCTAAGGTGTGAGTTTGGAATGACTCTTTAGTCACCTTGCATCAGGGCAGGTAGATGAAGTCTCTCTTTCCCTTTCTGCTCCACCTCAGGATATTCCAAATCTTTATTTACCCTTTACTTCGTCTTATGGCAGAGGAGGTACTGCCACCACAGAATTTTATCAAATGTTGGAGCTTGATAAAGGTTGGATTCAAAATCATCACTGGCAAGCAGCTGTTTTGTGATGCAAAAATCAATCTGCATCTCTGAATCGTGACATAGGAGAATTATATCTAATTCTCTGATGACTGTTACAGTTCTATATTATAAAAAGTATTCTTCTTTATTTCCTAAGCTAATGCCTACCAGAAACCTCATGATAATCTTCAAATACAGCATAAAGAAGAGGGTTGGGATAAATGGATCTATTTAATGCATGTGATTGAAAAGTTTCTGTTTCTCCATTAAGTGATACAATATTGGCTGTAATCTGACACTGAACTCATTATATTTCACATCTTGCAACTACCAAAAAATGCCAAAATAAAAGGTATAGATAAAAGTCAAATCAATAAAGTAAAATGCAGTTATAAAAATACTCAAATCTAAATGATGGTGGAAAAAAGAATAGAGGAAGAAAATTACAAATGACTAATAATAAACTGAAATACTTAAGTTCAACCATATCAAATAGATTAATATTCCACAGAGAAAACACTTACATAAAGAAAACTCAAGGCCTAGAAGTTTTAATGGGTGGATTTCATAAAACATCTTAGGAAGAAAGAATCGGCATTCTTTGTCTACAGAAAACGTTTCAGGAAATGGAGGGGTGGGATGCAGTGCCATCCATGTGTTGTCCCAGCTACTTGGGAAGCTGAGGCAGGGGAATCACTTGAGCCCAGGAGATTGAGATTTAGCACTCTATGATGGTGCCGCTGCACTCCCGCCCCTCCACCATCTGAAAAGAAAAGAAAAGAAAGAAGAAAGGAAAGGAAAAAGAAGAAAAGAAAAGAAAGAAAAGAAAGAAAAAAGGAAAAGGAAAAAGAAGAAAAGAAAAAGAAGGAGAAAGAAAAACACTCTGACTCATTTTAAGAGGCCAACCTCACTCTGATAATAAAACCTGACACAGACATTATAAAACAAAAGGAAGTAAAGGAAAACAAAAGGCAAACACTTCTCATGATCACATATTTAAAAATCCAGGAAAATAGTAAATCAAAGTAATCAATATATAAAACAGATAAATGAAGATCAGAAAGGGTTTATTACAAAAATACAGGCCTGATTTAAATTTGGAGAGATAATGAGTTTAGTTCGTAATATTAGCAGAATAGAAGGAAAACCAGTATGAGTATCTCAATAGATACAGAAAAAAACTATTTAAAAAAGCTCAACATTCACTCCTGATAAAACTTCTTAGCAAAATAGGAATAAAGGGGAAATTCCTCAGTCTAATAAAGAACATCTATGAAAAAGCTTATGGCTAACATCATACTTAATAAAGATTCTGTTTAGACTTAAAGATAATATTCCTTCCTATTACTTTTCCTTGATCTGATGCCTTTTCACTAAATGCTCCCTTTTCCTAAAGTATTATCTCCCGAGAGTGGCTTATCCATGTTGTCTCTATATTTTTATTATTTTCTCTCTTCTCAATTCCTTGTAATCTAATCTCTTCAACCATCAACTAATGCCAAAGGTCTCAAGTGTTTCAAAGAAATTTCCTTTCTCTTTTTCCTTTCTCAAACTGTTCACAGCACTCACTCTCTCATTCTTGGGGCTCCCTAAGTATTAGCTGTTCCTTCTCAGTTTCCTTCTAGGTCTGGGATGACCCACGCAGCTCCTGAAGTATTATTCTCATAAATTCTTGTCATAATTCCATGTATTTGCCATGATATTTTTTCTAAACTACAGGGAGGGGAAGTTCAATAAGATCAAATTGTATCAGCTAGTTTAAATTGTGGTGGTTTGACATCAGAAACTGGGAGATGACAGAATTTCTGTTGCTTTCAATCTGTCCAATTCTTTTCGTCTTCCTAGCGAAGCTCCTGTCATCGAGATCAATTGCCTTTCAACTTGCATTTGGACACATAACTCTGGTTTCTTTCAGTCCAGCATGCACAGTTCAGAGAGCTCTGCTCAAATCACAAATCTTATTAGTTGTCTTCCCCCTCCTCCCATGTTTCTGCTTACACTTAAATGCCTTCCATGGCACTTCAAATAAAGAACAAACTCCTCAGTATGAAAAACTTAGTGTGCCCACTAGGGCCCTAAGTATGATTCCAGCTTCAGTTGTAACCATACAGCCCTCTTATCTCTCTGCTCCAGCAGTCTAAGCCGTCCATCTGCTCCCCTTCTTGTCACTTGGGCTTTGCACTTAAATGTCTTTCTATCTGAGAGCTCCTCTTTCCTCCTTTTACGTAAGCTCTAATCATGCTTCTGATTCAGCACAAATCTTATTCTCTCTAGAAACACTTCCACGACCTTTGTGCCTAGGTCAAATCTTCTATCAATCAAGTATTCTCACAGGACCTTGACCTCTCCTGTATAGCACTTACTGGCATTGCAGTTTTACCTTGCATTTATGGTGTAATTATCTAATTATTCTGTCTCTGCCAACAGACCATTTTACTTCAATAGTTCAACAGCCATAGGTATGTTTACTTTTCATCATATGCTTGACAATATAGTATTTATATATAATATATTAATATATAATATGTGTATCAGTACATATCAATATAAATGTGTATCAGTATATATTCAGATATATAAGTATACATAATATGTATATTATATGATTATAATATACATATATGTATATATAGTATACAATATGTATAATATACACATTACTTTTATATGTATATATAATATACAATGTACTATGTATATTGTATATAATTATGATAGGTATAATATATAATATATGTAACATATATTATATAATATGTATATAATATAATATATATATATGAGTTTGCAGATACACATACAGACACCTGGCTAGGCAGATAGTCCTTGTATATATAAAGGACTATCTATTTACCTGTTCATTTGTCAATATTTCAGCCCTTCTTTAGGCCTTCTTCTTGATGACTCTGACTTCAAGGTTTGTGGGCTCAACTGGCTTTCACCAGTTCCCATATTGCTTAGTTACCTTGGCTGTCTCTTACCCGACTGCTCTTCTGTTGATTAATGACAACATCAACCTGTGCTTGTTGCCTGCTGCAATCCGGATCCTCCGACCTAAGGCACTTTGAGCTCTTATCAATTCATTTCTTACCTTCAAAGCAACATTTTATTTGCTTTTTAAGTGTTTGTTCTACATATTCAGAATTCTAAGGGGGTTTGCACGTGGGACACACCCAGAGCTACCCTTTTAGCTCTTCTCTTCAACACATTTCCTGTGCCCTGCCTTCTTCGGAGCCTGGCCTCCCTGACTGTCCAGTATCTTGGGATGAGTTCCCTGTTGCCTCACTCGCAGTTGCAGCACGAATGAACTCATACCCTGCAAGGCAATGTCTCAGCTCAGATGAGGGAATCTAAACCCATATTGCCAAAATCTCATCAGTTCAGCACATGCATCTCGCATCTCTAATTAAGGCGAAGCTCTCAGGACTGGCACGAGCATCCTAGGGTTTTGGGGGCTTAGTGAGTGGAAAGCAAGTCGTAGAGAGTTTATGTCAATGACCGATGACAAAACACTTAAGAGCAGTTAACGAACTCAAACTGCAAAGGCTTTCTTAGGTAATATTTTATTTTGTTATATAAGTAGATATTCTAATTAGAATACATTTAAAATGTTAACATTTAATTATTTAATTATAATACCGATTGAATATGATAATGAAATGCTCTGGGAATTTTCTTTTTTTTTTTTGATACCTCCATCAGTAGGCTACCCATAATGATTTAAAAAAAAAAAAACAAAAATTAAAATACCAAAGAAAACAGGCTGGACAATATGTGATGGCCATGTCTGAATCACAGAAGCCCAACAGTGTATTCCAGCTGTGCTTCTACTTAGAGTTCTCTTATAGAAATAGAAACAGTTAAAGGATTCTGTAAGACTCTGCCAGTTACATAGAATATTATCTTGAGAAAGTGCTTAACTTTTGTGCTTCAGTTTTCTCATCTACTACTCATTTTTTTTTAATGAGACTACAACGGAACTACCATACAGGGGTGCTCTGAGAAATAAAGCAGTTCCCATATGTAAAGTGTTTAGAACGATTCCTGCTATTTTCCTGGTCTTTTTCCTTCCTGTCTGGCATTCCCCACCAGGGCATCAGACTCATCAAATATGTTCATTTTGGATCACCTCTGACCCTGGCAAGAGGCCTTCATATATGCAATGAATTGTCCTTGAAGAAAATGTGCACAAATGATCAATTAGAGGATTTGCAATGGATCTTCCCCGCTGTGGACATGAGGCTGTATTCTATCTTTAGTCGGAGCATATGCTATGCATCTCACAGGCTTTCATTAGTGCTTTCCAAACCCCAGATGCCCAAGAAATATTCAGGCAATGGGTTCCTTTTCTTTCTTGGGTTATCAAAAAAATATGCTATAGTGAGAGAGCACTGGACAGGGAGCAGGTAGATATGGCTCATCCACTTTGTCTTCAATCTTTACTCTTTCAGAGCTTCATTCCTTCTGCAAAACTAGGAATCCAATCATAGGTTTGCAGAAAGGTTTCGAATACAAAATATGATCATTATATAAATGCACTTTGAAAGTAGTGAAGTTTTGTATAACTTTGAAAGCTATTGATGATGATTGTTAACACCATTAACTGTTATTACAGTAAGTAGCAGAGGGTGCTCAGTATAGAATGGGTAAAATGTATTGTGCTACTTACTGTAATAATAACAACTTCTCATCACACTCTGCCTCCGCTCTTGAAGAAGATCCAACTTGCAGGATCTTCTTCAAGATCGGGGGCAGAGTGTAAAGGGAAGTTGTTAGTTTTCTATTCAAATTATCCTACACCAGCCCTAGAGCATGGCCAAGAGAAAGCACATGGACTGATGTGTCATGATCCTTCCAGGAAAGACAGACACTGAAATAAGTATTCACTGTTCAGTCTCTGGAAGTGATTCTGACCAACTATTCCCGGATAAAAAATAAACTGGATATTGGGGCCTGAAGGACCCACAGAATTTGAGGATGCAAAACATTTTTCAGATCTTAAGGGCTAAACAAACCTATTACATGGGTTTCAGATGAGATAAATTTTGAGGCCCTTTCAACTCATGTATTCTTGGATGTCACGAGTTTTAACCTGTGAAATAATAACAAAAACCACACTGACCATAACCACAAACACCACCACTGTAACAACTACCTTCATATAGTACTTAATTATGTACCAGACACTATTTTAAGTGCTTTACATATATTATCTCCTTAACTGATATAGCAATACTATGAGGCAGTTACTATTAGTATCTCATTTTATAAATAAGACAATTAATCCACAGAAAAGCTAAAAACCTTGCTGGAGGACCAGAGTCATCAGCAGCAGAACCAGGTAGGTGGTCTGCCTCAGAGTCACCATCTTAATCGTCACTTTCCTGTTTGAAGTCAGAAAACAGAATCTTTCTCATATGCTTTGGAGCTGTGTCCCCACCCAAATCTCATGGAGAATTGGAATCTCCAGTGTTGGAGGTGGGGCTTGGTGGGAGGTGACTGGATCATGGAGTTAGATCCTTCATGAATGGTTTAGCACCATCCCCTTGGTGCTATCTCATGATGGAGCTCTCATGAGATCTGGTTGTTTAAAAGTAAGTAAACACTTTTAAACCTTGGTCCTGCTCCTGCCACATAAAATGCCTGCTCCCTGTTTGCCTTCTGCCATGAGTGAAAGCTCCCTGAGACCTCCCGCAAAGCAGATACGGTTATCCTTCCTGTACAGCCGGTGGAACGTGAGCCAATTAAACCTTTTTTTCTTTTTTATAGATTACTCTTTCTCAGGTATTTCTTTATAGCAATGGTGAGAATGGACTAATACACTTTCCGTCAAAACTAACTCCATCCTCTCTCTTAACTACTTCCCCCACAAAGCAGACATAGATTAAATCATCTTCAGAAAAAGGACATTTATCTAAGAACATGTTGCTTTTTATACTTGATGCTATCACAATATCCCATAACGTGTATTCTTCTAAATAAGCAAGTTCATTCATTCCTTCAACAGTTAGTGAGCATTGACTCTCTTGGTTACAGAGCTGGGAAGAGAGGCGTAAGACATGCAGATGTTTCTCATGTACTCACAATGTATAGTGATAGAAAGAAAAATGTATAATCATAGTAGGAAATTAGAAGTGCTACAGAAAAGGTAGGTTTACAGTGTTACAAAGACACAAAGTCCAGTTTACCCTCTTCTGTACCCACAAAGTTCACAATACTTCATTAGTAAGATCAATTATAAACTAACTCAAAAAGACCTAGACAACTCAAAAGCATTTTTCCCTTTGAGAAGTTTCTTTACTATAAATAGCTGCACCTCTGAGGTGACAAACTAGCTTTGGAATGTGGCACTTTGATGTCCAAATAGTGATATTTTGTAGAAAAACTTCAAAAAATATTTTCTAAAAGAGGCATTTTCCCAATGAGACCGGCCAAAGATAATAAAAAGAAAAGATATTGCATGCTGCATTTGTAACTTAACATGAGGTTGACATACTCTAGACCCCATGACTGCTGTGAGGAAATGAGCTCATAAACCTCTGAGGGGTCTTATTGGAATGAAATAAGTATCTTTTTATTTTACTTTATTTTCATTTTTTAGTACTTCTCCACCAACCTTTAAAATTAGTGCTTTAATTAATTGATGTATTTATTTATACACTCATTCAGAACATAGTTATAAATGTGATTCTGTAATATTCTGTAATGTATATGACCATATAGTTAGCACAGGTAGAAAGAGAGACTGGGCAGAATCCTGACAGCTTCCCAGGGAATTGAACAGACTCATATCTGATTCTGAAGTTTTTTGTTTAGACAAGGAAAATGCAAAAACGGTGAAAAATGTCACAATTATCAGACAAAATGTAAAGGTCTGAGTAGGATTCTCGGGGTGCAAGTGGGAGGAAAAAGATTCTGGGGCTTTGGCAAGACATGGGAGGCGGCCTCTCAGAGACCTTTACTTTCTTCATAGGTCTCTCTGGAAATGAGAATCCTGTCTTTATCCCAGAAGTGTATGAATATTCTAGCTTAGTCTAATAAAGCACTCAGGAACTTATCCAACTGTCTGGCCCTCAATCACAGAAAGCTCTGGCCAGATATTTGATCTTCTGGACATTATTTTGGTTATAATGCAGTTGGACATACAGCACCTTCAGTTGCAAGAAAATACGGAGGAAGGACATCTTTTTATTGACAGTGAAATTACACATGAGACCTGGGTAGGCCACAAGTTGGCTCTTGGAGTTCATTACCTCCTTCAAATATCCACATTTCAGTTGAGGACCCAAGAGCCCATTCTTCAATTCCTTGCTCTTGGCCATGAAGCTTTCAAATTCCAGGCTTAAAACTCATTCTGGGATTTGCACAGATTAAGTACTAAATATAATAGTATGCGTATAAAAATAAGAGTATAAGTTTACTTAAGATTCCCAATTTCCTTTAGAAGAATAAATAAATGACAGTATTATTTCAATATCACCTCTCAACAGTAATGTGTTTTTTGATTAACCACTTCTAAAGTTAATATATTATGTGACATGGTAATTAGTGACTTTGCTTGGTGCTTAATACATAACTTTTTATTTTAAAAAATTGCAAGTGATTCTTTTATTCCTTTTATGGAATTAAACAATATAAAGTTTTTTATTCCTTCAAATACTTTCTTCTTTCTAATTGAGGAATTTCTGCTACTTGACTCCTCCTCATCCCTTTTCTCAAGCTGCTATTTTCACAATTGGAGTGGGGATAGAGATTAGTGTTCTGAAATCCTGCACCCACAACTTGTTCATACACAATTTAGCAAGCAGAAGGAAAAATCAAATGATCTAAGGTTTACAATCTGGGAGCCTGAACACTGTAAGCTGAGGCCTCTAAATTGTACAGGTCCTCCTTTATTACTTATTATACCTTGGCAGGAATGAGGAACACAATGATACATTTTAAGGCATAGGGCCTTCTCCAGTGAAAGTTCTGGAGATCCATAAAAGAAGTGCTTGTCTTATCTAGCATTAGAGTGAACTGAAAGTCTACCTTGATATTCCATGTCATCAGCAGTGTAGCCCAGTGACTACTGAAAACCATGTGTACAGGAAAGTGTCACGGAATTTGACCTCTTCATTCCATCCTCACTCTCATTTTCTTCATTCAAGATTTTTCATTTATTTTCTAGTTTGTAAAACATCCCAATTTCTCCTACTGTCTTCATTATCACTCTCCCCCACTTACCTTCCATATTGCCATCAAATATTTGGAATGTTAATTTTGTGTTCTGAACTTTACTAAAGTTATTTATCAGGTCTGGGAGCCTTTTGGCAGTCTTTAGGGTTGTCTAGGTATAAAATCATATCATCAGCGAATAATTTGATTTTACCTTTTCCTATTTGGATGCCTTCTAATTCCTTCTCTTGCCTACTTGCTCTGGCTATCACATCCAGTACCATGTTGAGTGGTGAGAGTGGGCACCTTTGTCTTGTTCTAGTTCTTAGGGGGAATGCTTCCAGCTTTTGCCCATTCAGTATGATGTTGGCTGTGGGTTTGTCATAGATGTCTCTTTTTCTTGAGGTATGTTCCTTTGGTTCTTAGTTTGTTAAGAGTTTTTAACATGAAGAGATGCTGAATTTTATCTGAAGATTTTTCTGCCTCTATTGAAATGATCATATGGTTTTTGTTCGTAATTCTGTTTACATGGTGAATCACATTTATTGATTTGCATATGTTGAACCAAATTTGTCTCCCAGGAATAAAGTCTACTTGATCATGGTGAATTAACTTTATGATATGCTGCTGGATTCAGTTGGCTAGTATCTTGTTGAGGACTTTTGTGTCTGTCTTCATCAGGAATATTGGCCTGTGGTTTTCCTTTTTTGTTGTATTTTTGCCAGATTTTGGTATTGGGATAATATTGGTTTCATAAAAGGAGTAGGGAGGAATCCCTCCTCCTCGATTTTTTGGGAATAATTTCAGTAGGATTAGTACCATCTCTTCTTTGTATATCTGGTAGAATTCGGCTGTGAATCCATTTGGTCTAGGGATTTTTTTTTAATTGGTTGGTTTATTTTTATTACTGATTCAATTTTGGAACTCGTTATTCATCTGTTCAGGGTTTCAATTTCTTCCTGAGTCAATCTTGGGACATTGTTTCCAGGAGTTTATCCATTTCTTCTAAATTTTCTAGTTTGTGTGCATGGAGGTGCTCATAATAGTCTCTGAGGATGTTTTGTAATTTTGTGGGATCAATTGCAATGTTTGTCATTTCTAATTGTGTTTACTCTTATTGCTATCAAGTATTTTGAAATTACTGTCTTCATGATTTTCTCCCCTTCTTATGGCCCTTGGATGGTTGTTTATTATCTTCACAATAATGTTCCAACACCTTAACATAATATGCTACAATATTTATGTTTTATGTCCTAATGAGTTTATCTTACCATGTCCCTTTTAGCATTTTGAATTCTAGCCATATGGAGGTAGATTGCAAACGTTCCAAGATCTTCTGGTCTTTGTGTTTTACATATGTCATATCCTAGTTACTAAAAAATCTTTAGTCCCCTTTTCCTTTACCTAAAACTTAAGGACTTTATGAAAATTTCATTTTGCATGTCTTTTTAGTTTGCTTAGCTTTCCACTTGGTTCTCATACCTGTCTGTGGAAGCCTACATCCTAGCATCTATCACACCATGTGATACTACTTTGTCAATATTTATATCTTCTCTACTAACATATAAACTCTTTGAGAGTAGGAACTGTGCTTTATTTATGTTGTTCTCTAGTATTTCACACAGTAACTAGCACACTGAAAGCAGTCAATAAAGGTTTGTTGAATGATTGAATGAATTACTGAATGAACCAATTAATAAAACAGCTGTTTTCCAATGTGAAAAAAAAAACTGGGTTAGATAATAGCACTTTAATGCAATAGTTCCCATGTTGGAATTCTTGAATGCCAAGATGATGAGTTTAGGTTAATTTAGTATTCGGCAGGAAAGCATGACATGTATTGAGGAGAAGAATATTTTAAAGGATCTGCCTTTCTAGAGGATTAATCTGTCAGGTTTGGCAAGTTGGAACAAAGGGGCAGACAACCAATTATGAGTGTATGAGAAACAGAATTGACCTTCTATGGAAAACCTTTGTAGTATCACTTAAGTTCAAACACATGACAGAGGCTACTTTTTTCATTCCATTTAATTAATTAATTTATGTGTTTATTGATTGAGACATGGTCTCACTGTGACCCAGACTAGAGTGAAGCTTTCACTCATTTTAAGCTCACTGTTATGAGCTCAAAGGAGGACTTCTCCAGCTTCATCTCTGTACTTCTTTGAATACGCACAGAATGATTAAGTAATTTGTTCAAGGGCATACAGCAACTGTCAGTAACAGAGGCAAAACATGAATCAGAGCTTGCTGTCTCTCAGACAAGACTGGTCAATCCTTTGTTTTTTAAAAAAAGTTGTAATTTTTCCACTTAACTTAAACTGCTGAATTCTCATGTTCCCGAAGTGTTCTTTCGTGTGTGTGTGTGTGTGTGTGTGTGTGTGTCTGTGTGTGTAAGCTGGTTCAGGTTGAGTTTCTGTGTTTTTGTTTTTTTTTTTCTTATTGTACTTTCAGTTTTAGGGTACATGTTCACAACGTGCAGGCTTGTTACATATGTATACATGTGCCATATTGGTGTGCTGCACCCATTAACTCGTCATTTAGCATTAGGTATATCTCCTAATGCTATCCCTCCCCCCTCCCCCCATCCCACAACAGTCCCCGGAGTGTGATGTTCCCCTTCCTGTGTCCATGCGTTCTCATTGTTCAATTCCCACCTATGAGTGAGAACATGCAGTGTTTGGTTTTATGTCCTTGTGATAGTTTACTGAGAATGATGATTTCCAGTTTCATCCATGTCCCTACAAAGGACATGAACTCATCATTTTTTATGGCTGCATAGTATTCCATGGTGTATATGTGCCACATTTTCTTAATCTAGTCTATCGTTATTGGACATTTGGGTTGGTTCCAAGTCTTTGCTGTTGTGAATAGTGCCGCAATAAACATACGTGTGCATGTGTATTTATAGCAGCGTGATTTATAATCCTTTGGGTATATACTCAGTAATGGGATGGCTGGGTCAAATGGTATTTCTAGTTCTAGATCCCTGAGGAATTGCCACACCGACTTCCACAATGGTTGAACTAGTTTCCAGTCCCACCAACAGTGTAAAAGTGTTCCTATTTCTCCACATCCTCTCCAGCACCTGTTGTTTCCTGACTTTTTAATGATCACCATTCTAACTGGTGTGAGATGGTATCTCATTGTGGTTTTGATTTGCGTTTCTCTGATGGTCAGTGATGATGAGCATTTTTTCATGTGTTTTTTGGCTGCATAAATGTCTTCTTTTGAGAAATGTCTGTTCATGTCCCTCGCCCACTTTTTGATGGGGTTGTTTGTTTTTTTCTTGTAAATTTGTTTGAGTTCATTGTAGATTCTGGATATTAGCCCTTTGTCAGATGAGTAGGTTGTGAAAATTTTCTCCCATTTTGTAGGTTGCCTATTCACTCTGATGGTAGTTTCTTTTGCTGTACAGAAGCTCTTTAGTTTAATTAGATCCCATTTGTCAATTCTGGCTTTTGTTGCCATTGCTTTTGGTGTTTTAGACATGAAGTCCTTGCTCATACCTATGTCCTAAATGGTAATGCCTAGGTTTTCTTCTAGGGTTTTCATGGTTTTAGGTCTAACATATAAGTCTTTAATCCATCTTGAATTAATTTTTGTCTAAGGTGTAAGGAAGGGTCCAGTTTCAGCTTTCTACATATGGCTAGCCAGTTTTCCCAGCACCATTTATTAAATAGGGAATCCTTTCCCCATTTCTTGTTTTTGTCAGGTTTGTCAAAGATCAGATAGTTGTAGATACGTGGTGTTATTTCTGAGGGCTCTGTTCTGTTCCATTGATCCATATCTCTGTTTTGGTACCAGTACCATGCTGTTTTGATGGGGATGGCATTGAATCTATAAATTACCTTGGGTAGTATGGCCATTTTCACAATATTGATTCTTCCAACCCATGAGCATGGAATGTTCTTCCATTTATTTGTATCCTCTTTTATTTCATTGAGCAGTGGTTTGTAGTCCTCCTTGAAGAGGTCCTTCACATCCCTTGTGAGTTGGATTCCTAGGTATTTTATTCTCTTTGAAGCAATTGTGAATGGGAGTTCACTCATGATTTGGCTCTCTGTTTGTCTGTTATTGGTGCATAAGAATGCTTGTGATTTTTGTACACTGATTTTGTATCCTGAGACTTTGCTGAAGTTGCTTATCAGCTTAAGAAGATTTTGGGCTGAGACAATGGGGTTTTCTAGATATACAATCATGTCATCTGCAGACAGGGACAATTTGACTTCCTTTTTTCCTAATTGAATACCCTTTATTTCCTTCTCCTGCCTGATTGCTCTGGCCAGAACTTCCAACACTATGTTGAATAGGAGTGGTGAAAGAGGGCGTTCCTGTCTTGTGCCAGTTTTCAAAGTGAATGCTTCCAGTTTTTGTCCATTCAGTATGATATTGGCTGTGGGTTTGTCATAGACAGCTCTTATTATTTTGAGATATGTCCCATCAATACCCAATTTATTGAGAGTTTTTAGCATGAAGCGTTGTTGAATTTTGTCACAGGCCTTTTCTGCATCTATGGAGATAATCATGTGGTTTTTGTCTTTGGTTCTGTTTATATGCTGGATTATTTTATTGATCTTCGTATGTCGAACCAGCCTTGTATCCCGGGGATGAAGCCCACTTGATCACGGTGGATAAGCTTTTTGATGTGTTGCTGGAGTCAGTTTGCCAGTATTTTATTGAGGATTTTTGCATCAATGTTCATCGAGGATATTGGTCTAAAATTCTCTTTTTTTTGTTGTGTCTCTGCCAGGCTTTGGTTTCAGGATGATGCTGGCCTCATAAAATGAGTTAGGGAGGATTCCCTCTTTTTCTATCGATTGGAATAGTTTCAGAAGGAATGGTACCAGCTCCTCCTTGTACCTCTAGTAGAATTAGGCTATGAATCCATCTGGTCCTGGACTTTTCTTGGTTGGTAAGCTATTCATTATTGCCTCAATTTCAGAGCCTGTTATTGGTCTATTCAGAGATTCAACTTCTTCCTGGTTTAGTCTTGGGAGAGTGTAGGTGTCGAGGACTTTATGCATTTCTTCTAGATTTTCTAGTTTATTTGCGTAGAGGTGTTTATAGTATTCTCTGATGGTAGTTTGTATTTCTGTGGGATCAGTGATGATATCCCCTTTGTCATTTTTTATTGCATCTATTTGATTCTTCTCTCTTTTCTTCTTGATTAGTCTTGCTAGCAGTCTATCAGTTTTGTTGATCTTTTCAAAAAACCAGCTCCTGGATTCATTGATTTTTTGAAGGGTTTTTTGTGTCTCTATTTCCTCCAGTTCTGCTCTGATTTTAGTTATTTCTTGCCTTCTGCTAGCTTTTGAATGTGTTTGCTCTTGCTTTTCTAGTTCTTTTAATTGTGATGTTAGGGTGTCAGTTTTAGATCTTTCCTGCTTTCTCTTGTGGGCATTTAGTGCTATAAATTTTCCTCTACACACTGCTTTGAATGTGTCCCAGAGTTTCTGGTATGTTGTGTCTTTGTTCTCATTGGTTTCAAAGGACATCTTTATTTCTGCCTTCATTTCGTTATGACCCAGTAGTCATTCAGGAGCAGGTTGTTCAGTTTCCATGTAGTTGAGCGGTTTTGAGTGAGTTTCTTAATCCTGAGTTCTAGTTTGATTGCACTGTGGTCTGAGAGACAGTTTGTTATCATTTCTGTTCTTTTACATTTGCTGAGGAGAGCTTTACTTCCAACTATGTGGTCAATTTTGGAATAGGTGTGGTGTGGTGCTGAAAAAAATGTATATTCTGTTGATTTGGGGTGGAGAGTTCTGTAGATGTCTATTAGGTCTGCTTGGTGCAGAGCTAAGTTCAATTCCTGGGTATCCTTGTTAACTTTCTGTCTCGTTGATCTGTCTAATGTGGACAGTGTGGTGTTAAAGTCCTCCATTATTATTGTGTGGGAGTCTAAGTCTCTTTGTAGGTCATTCAGGACTTGCTTTATGAATCTGGGTGCTCCTGTATTGGGTGCATATATATTTAGGATAGTTAGTTCTTCTTGTTGAATTGATTCCTTTACCATTATGTAATGGCCTTCTTTGTCTCTTTTGGTCTTTGTTGGTTTAAAGTCTGTTTTATCAGAGACTAGGATTGCAACCCCTGCCTTTTTTCATTTTCAATTTGCTTGGTATATCTTCCTCCATCCTTTTATTTTGAGCCTATGTGTGTCTCTGCACGTGAGATGGGTTTCCTGAATACAGCACACTGATGGGTCTTGACTCCTTATCCAATTTGCCAGTCTGTGTCTTTTAATTGGAGCATTTAGTCCATTTACATTTAAAGTTAATATTGTTATGTGTGAATTTGATCTTGTCATTATGATGTTATCTGGTTATTTTGCTTGTTAGTTGATGCAGTTTCTTCCTAGCCTCAATGGTCTTTACAATTTGGCAGGATTTTGCAGTGGCTGGTACCAGTTTTTCCTTTCCATGTTTAGTGCTTCCTTCAGGAGCTCTTTTAAGGCAGGCCTGGTGGTGAGAAAATCTCTCAGCATTTGCTTGTCTGTAAAGTATTTTATTTCTCCTTCACTTACGAAGCTTAGTTTGGCTGGATATGAAATTCTGGGTTGAAAATTCTTTTCTTTAAGAATGTTGAATATTGGCCCCCACTCTCTTCTGGCTTGTAGAGTTTCTGCCAAGAGATCTGCTCTTAGCCTGATGGGCTTACCTTTGTGGGTAACCCGACCTTTCTCTCTGGCTGCTCTTAACATTTTTTCCTTCATTTCAACTTCGTTGAATCTGACAATTATGTATCTTGGAGTTGCTCTTCTCGAGGAGTATCTTTGTGGTGTTCTCTGTATTTCCTGAATCTGAATGTTGGCCTGCCTTGCTAGATTGGGGAAGTTCTCCTGGATAATATCCTGCAGAGTGTTTTCCAACTTGGTTCCATTCTCCCCGTCACTTTCAGATATACCAATCAGACGTAGATTTGGTCTTTTCACATAGTTCCATATTTCTTGGAGGCTTTGTTCATTTCTTTTTATTCTTTTTTCTCTAGACTTCCCTTCTCGCTTCATTTCATTCATTTCATCTTCCATCGCTTATACCCTTTCTTCCAGTTGATCGTATTGGCTCCTGAGGCTTCTGTGTTCTTCACATAGTTCTCGAGCCTTGGCTTTCACCTCCATCAGCTCCTTTAGGCCCTTCTCTGTATTGGTTATTCTAGTTATACATTTGTCTAATTCTTTTTCAAAGTTTTTAACTTCTTTGCCTTTGGCTTGAATTTCCTCCTGTAGCTCAGAGTAGTTTCATCGTCTGAAGCTTTCTTCTTTCAACTTGTCAAAGTCATTCTCCGTCCAGCTTTGTTTCATTGCTGGTGAAGAACTGTGTTCCTTTGGAGGAGGAGAGGTGCTCTGCTTTTTAGAGTTTCCAGTTTTTCTGCTCTGTTTTTCTCCCCATCTTGTGGTTTTATCTACTTTTGGTATTTGATGATGGTGATGTACAGATGGGCTTTTGGTGTGGATGTCCTTTCTGTTTGTTAGTTTTCCTTCTAACAGAAAGGACCCTCAGCTCCAGGTCTGTTGGAGTTTGCTAGAGATCCACTCCAGACCCTGTTTGCCTGGGTGTCAGCAACGGTGGGTGCAGAACAGCAGATTTTCGTGAACCGCGAATGCTGCTCTGCCTGATCGTTCCTCTGAAAGTTTTGTCTCAGAGGAGTACCCGGCCATGTGAGGTGTCAGTTTGCCCCTACTGGGGGATGCCTCCCAGTTAGGCTGCTTGGGGTTCAGGGACCCACTTGAGGGGCAGTCTGCCTGTTCTCAGATCTCCAGCTGTGTGCTAGGAGAACCACTACTCTCTTCAAAGCTGTCAGACAGGGACATTTAAGTCTGTAGAGGTTACTGCTCTCTTTTTGTTTGTCTGTGCCCTGCCCCCAGAGGTGGAGCCTACAGAGGCAGGCAGGCCTCCTTGAGCTGTGGTGGGCTCCAGCCAGTTCAAGCTTCCTGGCTGCTTTGTTTACCTAATCAAGCCTGGGCAATGGCAGGCGCCACTCCCCCAGCCTCGCTGCCGCCTTGTAGTTTAATCTCAGACTGCTGTGCTAGCAATCAGCGAGACTCAGTGGGTGTAGGACCCTCTGAGCCAGATGTGTGATATAATCTCCTGGTGTGCTGTTTGTTAAGCCTGTTGGAAAAATGCAGTATTAGGGTGGGAGTGACCTGATTTTCCAGGTGCCATCTGTCACCCCTTTCTTTGACTAGGAAAGGGAACTCCCTGACCCCTTGCGCTTCCCAAGTGAGGCAATGCCTCGTCCTGCGAGGCAATGCCTCGTCCTTCTTCGGCTCATGCACAGTGCGCTGCACCCACTGTCCTGCGCCCACTGTCTGGCACTCCCTTGTGAGATGAACCCGGTACCTCAGATGGAAATGCAGAAATCACCCATCTTCTGTGTCATTCACGCTGGGAGCTGTAGACCAGAGCTGTTCCTATTTGGCCATCTTGGCTCCACCCCGAAATTTTCATATTTCTTACCTGCAAGTTCTAACACTAGTCGTGAGACTCAGTAGATCTGCATGTGGTCAAGAAGTTATGGAACTCCATGTCATTTCTTTCTTCTCCAAGCTCTTCAGAGCAGTAAGAAGCAGTTCACTTAATATATACTTTATAACATTCTATTTTAACAACTATGTGCTCTTTCTATACCTTGCCTTCAATAGATTCTTTGTTCTAAGTGAATACAGGGGAAATTATAAGTAACTATATTCCATGATATTGTAAGTAGTTATATGCCCCATTCTCTACGGGTGTTGTGGTCATTTCTGCCTTCATTTCAAACTGAGTTTGAGAATCTAGTCCCACAGTCATTGTGGAGGGGCTCTATTTTCTTGGAATTGTTTGCAGTTACAAAAATTGTCAGTTGAAGTATTTCAGGAATAAAAGCATAATAGGTAATTTTATTGGATAGAGATTTAATATATGGAACCAGAAATTCATACAGTCATTTGGAGGGCTGGGGATGTGAAGGTTAGGAATCTGCCTTTAAGAAATTTAGAAGTACAGGGATCAGAGGTAGTTGGTGACACCATCTGCTCTCAGTACTAAAGTGGATGTTCTTCAGGAGGTCCCTGGAAGCCAAGAGAAGCCACCCTCTATATTCTTAGTTTCCTGCAAGCAATAGGTATGATCTCTGTTGCTTGTCAACAGAGAGGACTCCAGTAAGTCAAAGAATCCAACGTGACTATTACAAGCAGCCTGCAGCTTCTGTGGGGGAAGAGCTTTTCATTCTCACTTGTTTCTAAATAGCATTCTAGCGACTCATTAGCTGAATCTAAAGTACAAGGGATTTTGAGAATTAACATTCCTGGCTTCTCTCCTGTGATACCAAAAAGAACCCAGAAAGAGGTGATGGTGGGGCTTCACTGAGTACAGCCTGGCACACTTGCATTCTTTACAGCTTTTCCGATTTCTTACAAGATAATTTTGCTTATTAATGAGGGGAAAACAATAGTAATAATGGACACTATTTAGTGCACACTGTGTTTAAACAATGCAAACACGAAATGGAAATGCTGTGCTACTGGAAGAATACCTTGAATACATCGTGTGTTCTGCCTCCTCTCTTCCAAAGCCATGGGCTACTTAAACATTTTCACTGGGGTCTCATGCAGATCTTTAACACAGATAGTGACTTTGAAAATCATAGTAGAATATATTTGGAAACATAGTTCATAAAATGATGGATTGTTCATGTTATATTAATGTAAATGGAATGCTTGGTACTTATCTGCCTTTATGACTTTATTTTCTAGCTAAAAATAAGCACTTTATACATATTTGTTAAATTGAGGTGAGCTTATAAGAATTTAGGCTCTATAAATGTTTTTTAAGTATTTAACTGGAAATGCATAGACAATTGAGATTTTTGACTCTTTTCCATTTATATTAAATAGCTTTTGCTGCTAAATTAGTGGCTTTAAAAGTAAGCATTTATTGGCCGGGCATGGTGGCTCACACCTGTAATCCCAGCACTTTGGGAGGTCGAGGCAGGTGGATCACGAGGTCAGAAGACTGAGACCATCCCGACCAACATGGTGAAACCTCGTCTCTTCTAAAAATACAAAAATTAGTTGGGTGTGGTGGCGCACGCCTGTAGTCCCAGCTACTCAGGAGGCTGAGGCAGGAGAACTGCTTGAACCCAGGAGGCAGAGGTTGCAGTGAGCCGAGATCGCACCATCGCACTCCAGCGTGGGTGACAGAGCGAGATTCCATCTCAAAAATAAAAAAAATAAAAATAAGCATTTATTTAGCTTGTGATTCAACCCTTGGCCAGATTGTCCCTTGGGTCTAGGCCATCTTGACAGATATCTACTAGTGTTGCTCATATATCTGTGGTCAACTGGCATGTCAGGTTGTGGCTGTATGATATATGATGGCCTCATGTACTTATCAGGCAGCCATTAAGTTGTCGATCAGGATGACAGGGATGACTGGTTGACATTTCTCTCATCGTCAGACAGAGTAGCCTGGTCTTTTTCTCCTGTTCCTAAGGTCTCAAGATCATTAAGAGGGGGCATATAATAATACATATATTCTTTTCAATTCTCTGTTTTTATTATATTTCCTTCTGATGACAGCTGCAGCCCGTCTGGAGCAGCCGCTGCAAAGATGTCTGCTGCAGTGGGCGAGGCACCACCACGGAGCTGGCGGGGGGCCAAGAACAAGTAATCCCAGCAGGAGCCTTACCCCCTACTGAGTTGGTAGGGCTGAAGCCAGCCTGGGCACAGCTGCACTCACCCAGCTATGACTCCAGACCCGGGCATCCCTGTGCTCTTGGGGACCCAGGAAGTCTCCTGCCCCCACAGGTTCAGAAGTGCTGGCTCCTGCTCCCTGGTCTTTCTCTGCTCACAGCACCAGCTCATTAGGAAGCAAAGCTGTGGCTGAGCGCGAGTGCTGCTGTCACCCAGCTGGGTGTGCCTGTGCTTGGGGCGGCACTGACACACCAGCCCCCTGCTGCCTTGGTCCTGGCACTGACAAGCATTGGAGGGAGGCAGGGCAGGCCTGCAGGCGCCCATCAGCAGGGGTGCTGTGGACAGCATACTGACGGCCGCTGCAGGAAGCAGACAGGCTCCTTGATGGGAAGGAGTGGGACCCTGGTGAAACTCCTCCTTCAAGCCAGCAACCTCCTGAAGCCTGGGGGCCAGGTCGCCAGTTCCAGTGAAGTCCACACCCAGAGTGAGAACTCCATTGATGACATTTTGGCCAATTGAATCCTGCTTTTTCCAGGCCCACTGTTGGCCACCCATGGACCAATCAGTATATGCACTTCCCTCCATTCTGAGCACATAAGACCCCAGCCTCAGCCAGAGTCACTCACTCAACGAGACGACTTGCCTGCAGATAGGAGCTACCCACTCATTTTATTTTACTAAAATAAAAATACAAGATCTGAAATTTCAAAAATTAAAAATTAAAAAGTTGTATTAACAGCAGATTAAATAGTTCAAAAGAAAAGTTCAGCAAACTTGAAGATGGGGCAATAATAATTATTGACAATGAAATGCTGGGAAAAAAAAGACCACACAACAACAGAAGTGAACATAATTTGTGGAAGTAAGATATAAGAATATGTGAAGCCATTCAGAATGTGTAATTGAGTTTCAGAAAGGAAGAAGGAGCAGAGAAATACTTAAACAATGGCTGAAATATTTGGGGAAAACTGTGAAACTATAGATCCAAAAAGTTTGATGAAGTCCAAGACGAAAAATAAAGAAAAAACCACACCAAAGCACATTACAATCAAATTGGTGAAAACCAATAATAAAGACAAAAATCTTACAAACTGCTTTGTTTCTGCACAGAGAAATGAAAATAAGAATGACTGAAAACTATTAAACAAGAAGACAGTGGAATTATATTTTTAAAGTGCTGAAATAATAAAATTAAACTATAATTCTATAGCTTGTCAACATCTCTTTTAAAAATGAAGGTGAATCAGACAAAAGGCAAGAGACCATTGACAACAAATCTAAACCACAAAAAATACATCAAATGAAGTTCTTTAAATAAAAGGGAATGTGTTATCAGTTGGAAACCTGGGTCTATACAAAAGAATTAGAGTGTGGGATACAATAAATGTGCTGGTAAGTATATAATACCTTTCTCATATTAAAATTATTTTAAAAGATCACTGAGTTTTAGAAGCAATTATAATAACAGTGTATTATGCAGCTTATAATGTATTGAAAAGTCAATAGCCTAAAAATCAGAAGAGGATTCAAAAGTCCATTATAGGGAAAGTAGTATAATGGCATTTGAAGGCAAATGTTAAAGTTAAAGGTGGATTTCTTTAAAATCATAGAAACCAGAAAAAAAGAAAGTTATAAGTAATAAGCTAACGGTAGAGATCAAATATAATCTTAAAGATATTAAATTAATCCTTTTGTCAAGAAAATAAAAGAAACAACAGATGGGATGAAGAGAAAGCAAATATCCTGATGTTAGTTATAAATCAAATCATATCAATAATTGCACTAAATAAAATCATCTAAACATTCTAGTTAAAAGACATACATTACCAAACTAAATAAAAAAGCAAGACCCAACCAGCTGTCTACATAAAAGGTAGTTTGAATATAAAATTACTACATATAATCTAAAGGTAAACAAATAGAACAAGATGATGCAAGCACTAACCAATAGGATAGCTGAAATGCCTATGCTAGTATAACACAAAGTAGACTTTGGAAAAAGAATTATTACCAGCCACAGAGTGGGAAACTTCTTAATGATAAAAGGAGATATAGACTAGATGGATACATAATTCTAGGTTCTGAATATGCTATAAAAGAGTTTTTAATTGCATGTAGCTAAAATTAGCATACCTAAAAGAAGAAATAGAAAAATACCATTCTCCATAAATTTAAAAAGATTAAAATAATATGGAATATGTTCTCTAATTATGTAAGAATTGAATCAGAAAGCAACAACAATAAGGCATATGGAAAAGCCAAAAATCTTTGGAAATTATACAATTTATTACTAAATAAACCATGGACCAAAGAAAAAAATCAGGGAAATTAGAAAATATTTTGACTGAATTATAATGAAAGCATAACATAGCATAACATAATTTAGCTGCTAAATTAGTGCTTAGTGGGAAATTGTACCTTCAAAAACTTACATTAGAAAAAAATAAAACTCTAAATGAAATGATTTAAACTTCCATTTTAACAAATTAGAAACAGAAAAGCAAATTAAATCAAAATAAGTTTAAAAATAAAATTATAAACACACACACACACACACACACACACACACACACACATTTGACCTTTGAACAATTCAGATATTAGAGGAGCCAGGCCCCCTCCTTCAAGTGAAAATCTGTGTGTAACTTTTGACTCCCCAGAAATTTAACTACTGATAATCTACTCTTTACCAGAAACCTTACCAATAACATCAACAGCTGATTACACACATTTGTACATTATATGCATTATATATTGTATTCTTATAATAAAGTAAACCAGAGAAAAGAAAGTATTATAAAGAAAATCATAAGGAAGACAACATATTAATTAAATGGTAGTGTGGACCATCATGAAGGTCTTCATTCTCATCTACGCATTGAGTAGGCTGAGGAGGAGGAGTAAGAGGAAGGGCTGGTCTTGCTGTCTCGGGAGTGGCAGAGGCTGAACAATATTGGCATATAAGTGAACTCATGCAGTTCAAACTCATGTTGTTCAAGATTAACTCTGTGTGCATTGTGTGTGTGTGTATGTTTGTGTGTGTGTATGTTTGTGTGTGTGTATGTTTGTGTGTGTGTAT
>NW_026652288.1:13793932-13831177 GCF_009828535.3 Hylobates moloch | reverse complement strand
TTTGTGTGTGTGTATGTTTGTGTGTGTGTATGTTTGTGTGTGTGTATATGTGTTAACAGGAAACAATGAACTAGAAAACGTAAGAATAGAAACTAAAAACGGCACACAAAAGCAAGAAAAACAATAAAACTTCAATGAATTGAAACAAAATGAAAAGGCAGAAGATAAAATGTAGCAACATTAGGAATGAAAAAACCTCCCTAAGATTTTACACATTGATATCACAATTAGAGGATTTTATGAAAATATTTATCTCAATACATCTGACAACTTAGAGTAGGCAAATTCAGTGAAGAGCATGATTTAACAAAATAGAATTAAGAAAAATTGACCAGGTGGAGTAGCTCACTCCGCACTTTGGGAGGCTGAGGCAGATGGGTTGCTTGAGCCCAGGAATTCGAGACCAGGCTGGGCAACATGGCAAAACCCCATCTCTACAAAATATACAAAAATTACCCTGGCACGGTGGTGTGCGCCTGTAGTCCCCACTACTCCGGAGGCTGAGGTGGGAAGATTGCTTGAGCCCAGGAATTTGAGGTTACAGTGAGCCAAGATTACACCAATGCACTCCAGCCTGGGCCACAGAGTGAGACCCTGTCTCAAAATAAAAGAAAGAAAAATTAAAATCTTAACAACTCTGCATATATTTTTAAAATTGAAATAGTAATTAACCATATCCCCTGACATAAACAGACAAAAGAACAAAACCAACCAATAAATACTAAGCCTAGATTGTTTCACAGATTAATTCAATCAAATATTTTTTGAATACTGAACCTACTAAACCTTCAGAAAATAGAGCAAGAGGAATAATTCCCAACTTTTCACGAAGCTACAACCCGATATTAAAACCCAACAAAGACATCACAAGAAAACTACAGAAACATATACTGTGAACAGAGAGGCAACGATCCTCAAAATATAAGCAGACTGAATCCAGCATTATGTAAAAAGATTAATTCACCATGACCACATGGTATATACTTCAGGAATGTAAGGCCAAGTCAACATTGAAAAAAACAATCAATGCAATATCATTTATAACAGACTAATAAAAGACTGTAGGATCCCAAAAGATGCAAAAAAAAAAATTGACAAAATTCAACTCCCATTCATAAAAAAGCAAACAAACCTCTGAGAAAACAGGAATGAAATGATGAAAGGGAGCTGCCTTAACCTGGTAAAAGGCAACTACAAAAACAAAACAAAAACACACAAATAGGCTGGGCATGGTGGCTCACGCATTTAATCCCAGCACTTTGGGATGCCGAAGCGGGAGGATCACCTGAGGTCAGGAGTTCAAGACTAGCTTGGCCAACATGGCGAAACCCCGTCCCTACTAAAAATACAAAAATTAGCTGGGCATGATGGCGGGCACCTGTAGTCCCAGCTACTCAGGAGGCTGAGGCAGGAGAATTGCTTGAACCTGGGAAGAGGAGGTTGCTGTGAGCCAAGATCACGCCACTGCACTCCAGCCTGGGCGACAGAGCAAGACTCTGTCTCAAAAAAAAAACAAAAAAACAAAAACACAAATAAACAAAAAACTACAGTTAATATTGTATTCATTGTGAAAGTCCAACTACTTTCTCACTAAGATCAGAAAAAAAGAAACGATACTCATTTTTACCTTTTCTATCAAATACCATATTTGAGATCCTAATCAGCATAATAAGAGAAATGAATCAACATCAAACCAGTTGTAAAGAAAGAAGCAAAACTGACATTATTTGCAGACAAAGCCCTGTGTCTACTAAAAATACAAAAATTAGCCAAGCATGGTGGCATATCTGTACTCAGAGCTACTCAGGAGGCTGAGGCAGGAGAATTGCTTGAACCTGGGAGGTGGAGGTTGCAGTGAGTGCAGTGAGCCAAGACCTGCACCACTCCAGCCTGGGCAACAAGAGTGAAAGTCCATCAAAAACAAAAGAAAAAGAAAAAAAAAAACAACTAAGAAATCTACAAAAAAATTCTAATAGAACTCAAAACTGCATTTAGTAGACTTTTAGGATACCAGGTCACAAAATATCAATTGCATGTATATCTTTAATAATTTTTAAAAATGGAAATTCAAATTAAAATATTAATAAAACATACAATTAAAAATTAAATACATATAGATAAATTAAAACACTACTTGTGCTACTTGTGCAAAACCTTTATAATAAAACTTTAAAACATTGCTGAGAGAAATTAAGATATAAGTAAATTAAGAGAAATATCATGTACCAAGGTTAGAAAACTCAATATTTCTAAAATGGCATACTTCCTCAGTTTGACCTATCAATTCATATAAACTCAGAAAATACTTCACCAGTCTATTTTTGAGACATTGACAAGCTATTATAAAATAAATGTAGAAATGCAAAGGACTTGTAATAGCAAATCATTTGTTTCTAAGAGACAGTCCCACATTATGTTTCCCTATCTGGGGTGCACTGGCTATTCAGAGGTGCAATCATAGTGCACTGCCACCTCAAACTCCTGGGCTCAAGGGATCCCCTTGCCTCAGACCCTTGAGCAGCTGGGACTACACGTGTATGCCACCATGCCTGGTTAGTCAAAGTGATTTTAAATAAGAAAAACAAAATAAGAGTCACACTACTTAACTTTAAGACTTACTATAAAACTACACCAAGCAAAAGAGTGTTTATTGAAACAAATATTGACAAGGTCACAGAAAAAGATTCCCGGAATAGATGTATATATGTATGTGCAATTGATTTTCCAAAAAGATGCCAAAGTTACTCAATTGGAAATCATAAGCCTGTCTATCAATTGTTACTGGAACAACTGGATATCCACCCAAAAATAAAATCCAATCCTTAAATAATGCCATACATATCAATTCAACATGGATAATATACTCATACCTAAATCTCAAACTATAAAACTTCTAGAAGAATATATGGGAAATGATGTTTATGATCTTGGAGGTAGTCATATATGCTCAGGACATAAAATGTACAAATCGTAAAATAAATAGACAGATGAATAGGACTGTATTAGAATTAAGAACATTTTCTCTTTGTATAACACCAAAAAAATATAAAAAAAACCACAATCTGGAAAAAGTAGTTGCAATAGTTTGCATAGTTTGATATTTGCTACATAAGTGTATGTGCGTATATGCATATAATAAAAGCTTTTAATTTTAAAATTACATCTCAATTATGGGACAATCAATCCAATTTAAAACTGTGAAAAATTATTTGAAAAGACACTTTACAAAAGATACAGCAAATAAGCATATTAAAAAAAATTCCTTGTCATTATTCATCACAGAAATACAACTTATAATCACAATCGGATAACACTACACATATAAACACACACACAGAGAAAATCTATTAAAATATTTATGCAAGAGAAATGAAAACATATGTCTAAACAAAGAATGGTACACAAAAGTCTATACCAGGATTAATATCCCAAAACTATAAGCAACCAACTGTGCTGAATAATGGAGGTGGTGAATGATAACAACAACATGGATGAATTTCTGAAACATGCTGAGTGAAGGAGCCATTGACCAGAGTGTATATTTTGTGAACCCATTTATATGAAACTCTAGAAAAGGCAAATGTGGTTTCTAGAGACTGTGAAGTCACACAAAGAGTATGTACAGAGTGATGGAAATTACCTTCTTAATATCCTCTTAATTATCTTAATCTTAAATTTGTAATAGTTACACAAATGTATAAATAACATTGAAAAGTTTACCTAAATTGCTTCTTTTGCACGTATATTTTATTTTATTATTTTTTATTATACTTTAAGTTATGGGGTACATGTGCAGAACGTGCAATTTTGTTACATACATATACACGCACCATGGTGGTTTACTGCACCCATCAACCCGTCATCTACGTTAGGTATTTCTCCTAATGCTACCCCTTCCCTAGCCCCACAATCCCTGACAGGCCCCATTGTGTGATGTTCCCTTTCCTGTGTCCATGTGTTCTCATTGTTCACCTCCCACTTATGAGTGAGAACATGTGGTTTTGGTTTTCTGTTCTTGTGTTAGTTTGCTGAGAAAGATGGTTTCCAGCTTCATCCATGTCCCTGCAAAGGACATCAACTCATCCTTTTTTACAGCTGCATAGTATTCCATGGTGTATATGTGCCACATTTTCTTTATCCAATCTAACATTGATGGGCATTAGGTTTCATTCCAAGTCTTTGCTATTGTGAACAGTGCTGCAATAAACATATGTGTGCATGTGTCTTTATAGTAGAATCATTTATAATCATTTGGGTATATACCCAGTAATGGGATTGCTGGGTCAAATGGTATTTCTAGTTCTAGATCCTTGAGGAATCGCCACACTGTCTTCCACAATGGTTGAACTAATTTACACTCACACCAACAGTATAAAAGTGTTCCTATTTCTCCACATCCTCTCCAGCATCTGTTGTTTCCTGACATTTTAATGATCGCCATTCTAACTGGCATGAGATGGTATCTCATTGTGGTTTTGATTTGCATTTCTGTAATGACCAGTGATGAGGAGCCTTTTTTCATATGTTTGTTGGCTGCATAAATGTTTTCTTTTGAGAAGTGTCTGTTCATATCCTTTGCCCACTTTTTATGGGGTTATTTTTTTTCTTGTAAATTTGTTTAAGTTCTCTGTAGATTCTGGATATTAGCCCTTTGTCAGATGGATAGATTGCAAAAATATTCTCCCATTCTGTAGGTTGCCTGTTCATTCTGATGACAGTTTCTTTTGCTGTGCAGAAGCTTGTTAGTTTAATTAGATCCTATTTGCCAATTTTGGCTTTTTTTGCCGTTCCTTTTGGTGTTTTAGACATGAAGTCTTTGCCCATGCCTATGTCCTGAATGGTATTGCCTATGTTTTTCTCTAGGATTTTTGTTGTTTGAGGTCTTACGTTTACGTCTTTAATCCATGTTGACTTAATTTTTGTATAAGATGTAAGGAAGGGATTCAATTTTAGTTTTCTGCATATGGCTACCCAGTTTTCCTAACACCAGTTATGAAACAGGGAATCCTTTCCCCATTGCTTGTTTTTGTCAGGTTTGTCAAAGATCACATGGTTGTAGATGTGTGGTGTTATTTCTGAGGCCTCTGTTCTGTTTCATTTGTCTACATATCTGTTTTGGTAGCAGTACCATGCTGCTTTGGTTATTGTAGCCTTGTAGTATAGTTTGAAGTCGGGTAGTTTGATGTCTCCAGCTTTGTTCTTTTTGCTTATGATTGTCTTGGCTATGTGGGCTCTTTTTTGATTCCAAATGAAATTTACAGTAGTGTTTTTTTTTTTCAATTATGTGAAGAAATTCAATGGTAGATTAATGGGGATAGCACTGAATCTACAAATTACTTTGGGCAGCATGGCCATTTTCATGATATTGATTCCTCCTATCCATGAGCATGGGATGTTTTTCCATTTATTTGTGTCCTCTCTTATTTCTTTGAGCAACAGTTTGCAGTTCTTCTTGAAGAGGTCCTTCACATCCTTTGTAAGGTGTATTCCTAGGTATTTTATTCTCTTAGTAGCAATTGTGAATGAAGTTCACTCATGATTTGGCTCTCTGTTATGTTAAAATTCAGTACAGTTGAGTGAAAACATTTATTTAAATTCTAAATAGTCAGCCTAACCACAAAACCCAAGATTCTTTCTGATCACCCAGAAGAGATTTTTCATAACAAGAACAAATAACTTGCTTTAAGTTACTTCCATGTGGGTAAAAATTTTGCCCATTAGAGTTACGTCTAATGATTATAAATTCTTGAGGATCACTGTTCATAATGCTTTTTTCTTGTGGTATTTGTTTTCCTTTGAGATGTATGAAAAACATATAACTAAGCGTTTGAAAAAAATTAATTTAAAAAAATTATGTAGAGGCCCGGCGCGGTGGCTCACACTTGTAATCCCAGCACTTTGGGAGGCCGAGGTGGGCGGATCATGAGGTCAGGAGATCGAGACCATGGTGAAAACCCATCTCTACTAAAAATACAAAAAATTAGCCGGGGGTGGTGGCGGGTGC
This sequence comes from Hylobates moloch, assembly GCF_009828535.3. NCBI lineage: Eukaryota > Metazoa > Chordata > Mammalia > Primates > Hylobatidae > Hylobates > Hylobates moloch. The sequence continues at coordinate 13,825,173 of NW_026652288.1, read as the reverse complement.
CTGTAGTCCCAGCTACTCGGAGAGGCTGAGGCAGGAGAATGGCATGAACCTGGGAGGTGGAGCTTGCAGTGAGCTGAGATTGCACCACTGCACTCCAGCCTGGGCAACACAGCAAGACTCTCTCTCAAAAAAAAAAAAAATATGTAGAAAAAGTGACATCTCTTGTAGTAGAAAAATGCATTCCAAATCAACAAACAAAGGTATTGTTCTACAGCTTACATGCATTATCCATGTCCAAAATATATAATTATGTTTCTTTGCTATGGATACATTTTTTATCTGTTTTCTTGTTTGCCTCCTTGAAAGCATAGGTCAGCGGTAGTTTTGTTGAATGATTGTCTATTTGCTTTTGCTATTTGTTCTTTTATGATCTCCTTATCTCTAGTATCTCATATATTGTGGATTATCAATAAATATTGGTTGGATGAATTAGAGAATATATGAATTAACAATAAACAAATTATTAAATACAAAAAAAGTGATTGACCTGCCATTATGTTTTGATCTTTTCTCCTTGTGACCTTTGGCTTCAGCATAAGCATGCTTGGCATCTTTCCTTACTGAATTTTTTAAACTGTTTTAATTTTGTAGCACAGCCTTCTCTGGCAATATGTTGTAATATTGCATAAGTGGTAATTCAGAGAGGTTCCATGCCACATATGGCTTTTGCAGAAAGTCCCCAAACAATATTAGCTCCATCTAAGTACACTCATCTCTTTATCCTCTGTCAACAAAAAGAAAGAAACTCTTATTACTGAGAATTAGAGCTTTATCTCCCAATTCTGATCAACTCTAGAAGAATTTTGTATTTTTAAGTATTTTGTTTTCTTTTTTGAAGGAAACCACTTCTCCCTTTCATTCTGCTCTGTCCCTTCATCATATAAGGTCTAAATGTGAATAGTTTACACATAAGTTCCAGTTTACTGATGGTCTATAATATTTTGCCTTTATTGCATTCTAATAGTCTAATAGAGATTCATATAAAAATTATCAAACTTTTTTATTATGGACTTCTATAAACTTTTATAAACTTTTCTGACCACATTCTCTTAGAAATAGTTCAATTAAAACTCTGTGGGAAATATGTACTGTAAGTCAGCAATCACTGTGTGTGTGGACGAGGTAAGACTAGCCCTGCACTAAGTAATATGAGGATACAGTCATACAGTAAAGTAAGAGAAAGATTCTGCCATTAAAGAACAGAAAACTCAGTGAAAAGACAAATCAGGATGGTGCAGAAGACATTCCATGTCACCTAGTCCAACTGACCAAGGAATGCTCTATTCCATCTACAGTCTGTTGTGGCAAATTATAAGAGTGGCCGCAAATTCTTCCTATGCCAGTATGCCTGCCCTTTTGCAATTGATGTTGCATCTTCTTTCTTCAGGAGGTGGAGTCTTCACTCCTTGAATCTAGGTTTCTCCACATGACTGGCTTTGACTAATGTAATAGAAGTGACACAGCATTTGTTCTCCACCACTTCACCAGCTGGAAACCTCTGCAGCTGGGGAGCCTTTATTTGGGCCGGTGGGTTTGTTCTGCCCACTTGACCTGGCAGGCTGTGCTCAGCCCATACCACTGACATGGATTCCACACTTGTCAACAGCAAGCCTGGCACAGAGTGGTGAGGCATGTTTAAGCATGCAGCATGGGGTCTGGACACTGTGCACAGTCTATCATGCTGGCTGCTGCTGTGGGGTGGGCAGCTCTAGGCACTGGCACAGGTGCTGGCTCTGTGCAAGGCTGCAGTTGGACCAGCTGTACCACAAGCGGCTTCCACTGCAGGCACCCACGTCTGGATGAGCGGAACATGGTGGTGCCCAAAAGCTCAGAGACATCTGCAACCACAGAGCCCCAAAGAGGTAGTTACAGCATGTTACAACCTTGGCTCAGGGAGCCCCTAGGTCTGGGCTCACAGAAGGGCTGTAGGTCTTCTCTGCTTCCGGTCACCTGCAATGTAGCAAGCAGTAGGGGATATGTGTCAGCCTGTTTTTGTCGCAGCTCTTTCAGTCCTGCCATTCAGAGGGTCCCAAGTTCCTGTCTCACATCAAGGAAGAATGGGATATGCAGACAACTTGAGGGTGAGCAAAGTGGAGAGGATGTTTGTTGAGCAACAGAACAGGTCTCAGATCTGAAATGTGTAGCTCCTATCCGCAGGCAGGTCATTCCATTGAGTGAGTGAGTCCGGCTGAGTCTGTGGTTTTTATGTTTCAGAATGGAGGAAGTGCATGCTGATTGACAGATTTTGTGTATGTGAAATTATAAACATATAAGATATTTGAAGACATGGGCCATCTGTTCTAAGTTTTTATAGACTTGAAGCTTACTACAGGGCTTCAACTGTATCAACTAAGCAATAAATACTCAGTTAAGAAAACAATTATCAAATAGTATTTATATTTTGTGCTTTAAACGTAATATGGCTTAGAAAATCTGGAAACCAGTTATAATTTGTAGTAACAAAGAATCAATTTCTGAATGAGGATCCCTTTAATACATTAAATTTATATAAGCTTTAAGATAACCATTTTCTTATTTCTGAATTCACACTTTTGTTATGCATGTTTCAGATTGCTCCAAATAAAATTTTCAATAATGGAGGCTTTGTTGTACGAACAACTTACATTAGGATTCCTCTGTGGAGAGCTGATTTTATCTTATGAAAAGAGCACTGAAATGATGATACAAGGTTAAGACAACATGAAAAAAGCAAAACCAATTTTTAAAAACCTAAAGAATTGTCTTTGCTATAAATATACTCTATATGTATACACATGCACAAAAACTGAGTGGGTACGTGTAATAATAACCACTTATTTTTTGATGTGACAATAAAATCAATACATTTCCTTACTATTTCACTTCACATTAATACAGTTAATGCAATATTGCAAAATTTTTGAAGATAGAAATCTGCATTGGGTAGCAAAAGGACACAGTACAATAGCAAACATTGTACAGTCCCTAATATCTCGGAGTTTTAGGTCCCTGAATAGAAACAAACAAATTATAAGCCTAGAAAGGGATACAGTTTTCCACAGGGCTGTTGCTAGTATCAGATAAGATAATTTAAATGAGAATACTTAATAATTGACAAATAATTCAAAAAATTAAAAAGTGTTACATTTAGCCTGATTCTAATAAATATGATTAGATTGTGTTCAACATATATACATATTCCACCAGTAGTAACTGTGTGTGTGTACTGTTTTTTTAATATTTGATTGAGAGACAAGACATAGGGGTGTTTGAATGGTGTGACTAACCAACTCATGTATAGTAAAACAGTGCTACACATTTTTTCAGGCAATGTTTACAATATTTTAAAAGCTATATTTGAAAACAAAATGGTACATGATTATGGTAAAAAATAAAGTTACAAGTAGATACATATCTACCAACAAGCCTGATGGCTTAAATCCAACAACCCCCAAAGGAAAAGCCTAAATATAGTAAACAATCCATTTCTGGTGTAAATTTAAAAATTGAACTTGTTTTAAAGGTGGGTTTATCTAATGGTTCTGATGGGGAAATGATGAGGGGAGGCAACACACAGGATGCCAGAAAGTTCTGATTGATTGGTGGTGTGAATTGGTTTCAGTCTCCCTGGGCTTAGCAGGTGTTTGGTTACTCTTTCTTACACAGGAGAAAAAGTTGTTGATCTTCTTAAACCTTTCCCCACCAGGGAACACACGTAGTGTTCTCTTAATGCTGGCAAACGTATTTCCTTCTGTATGGCCACGTACTACTCCTTCTGTAGCTTCTAAACATTCAGCAGGGCACATTCTGTGTGCTCAGGTCCTTCAGCCCACCAACTGCCTAGTTTGGACTTAATCTTCTGCCCTTTGTACAGAGCACAGCTGACTCATGACAGACATTCTCACTTTTTTTTCTTTGACAAACTCAGAGCTCAGGACAATCCCACCTCAGTGACTTGCTTTGTTATAAGCCTAACTAGCAAGATGTATTCTCTCCATGTAGATTTATCTGTCTCTGCCTGTGGATCTAATACTCATCCCCTCTGCCTTGCAAACTTCAGGAAACAAGCATGCTATTATTATCCATGTTGTTTACTGAAAGCCGCTTTCCCTAGGCTTGGGGTGCTGTGGGCCCTCACATCCTCTTCTTCTGTTCTATTCTCAGCTTCTCTAACTTCTTTAGAAGGTAAAAGTTGGTGGCCAATAAAGGATAAAACACTTATTTTTTCATCCTAATGTCTTTTGTAAGTCTCATATGATGACCTCACATAGGACTTCTGTACAGGGCACCTACTACTTTAAAAAAATCAAATCCTGAAACCATCAGTTTTCTTATTTTACTCTACAACAAACACCAATATTGTAAATTTTTGCCCATTTTATAGTGTAATTAAAATATTTAATAACTTGCCCAAGGAAAAAACTAGGCAGTTACAGTTTGAGCCCAGGTCTGACTCAGAGGTCTTTGCCCCAGCCCTGAATCATTCTTCCTTCCCAGCTCCCTATGTCTTACTGTATTAGTTTCTTTCCATGGTGCTGATAAAGACATACCTGAGACTGAATAATTTATAAAGGAAAGAGGTTTAATTGACTCATAATTCTACATTGTCAGAGGAGGCCTGACAATCACGGTGGAAGGTGATGGAGGAGCAAAGTCACGTCTTACATGGTGGCAGGCAAGAGGGAGCTTATGCAGGGGGACTCCCATTTATAAAACCATCAGATCTCGTGAGAATTATTCACTATCACATGAACAGTATGGAGGAAATTGTCCCCATGATTCAATTATCTCCACCTGGCCCTGCCCTTGACACAAGGGCAAACCATATAAATTACCTCTCACTTATCCCCACATCTATATTTGTGTTTTACTCTTATCCTATAAGTCAACTGTTTGAGATACATACTGTTGGTAGAAGAACTGGGCCTAAAACCCAGGACCCTTGATTTCTAGCTTAGGGATTGTTCTGCTACATGATACAGGCTCAATGATCTTCGATGCAGGATAAAATTCTTCTTTTATCCACATACTCTGCGTGACTCTTCTATGTGGTTTTCATCCAAAGTTTATCAAGAGAATGTGAAGATAATACAAAATGCTTAGTCAGAAGCTATCAAGGGCTCTCGTTATATATGCATTTTGAGGTTATACACAGAGGCCTCTTTGGATGGCCTCATGGAAGCTCAGTAGGGCTGGAGATGCAGAACTTTGGCTCTGAAGGCTGATATTGGATCATATTTCCCCGAATTGTCAAAGTTGGGGAGCAGCTATACACATGCCTGTGCTTCGGAACACATGGCAATAAATGTAAGGAAATCGAACCTGTTGTATCTGCAGATATGGGGACTAAAGAAAAAAACCCAAAGATTCTTTTTCCATGTAAACCCTTAAATAAGACAAGCTGTGAGAACAAAGTCAGAGGAAATCCAAAAGGTCAAGAAAATTGCTTAAAGGAGCCAGGCTGGAAAAGGCTGGATCTCTTGGGCAGCAACCACCAGAGACTATAGGCAGTATAGCTTGGTGTAAAGGTATTGGGTTAAAGCCAATGACAAGTTTCTCCTGTTTGTTTCATCTCTTGTATAAAAGTAGGTTTAAAAAATAAATTTCAGAAATAGAATTTTATTGAAGAGATGGTATCTTGGCTGTGGTCTTCAGTGGAATTTCACAGATCTTATCAAGGTGTGATTTTAAAAAATTGTTATCACACTGAGAGTAATCCTAAGACTCTAATTACTTTGCATATATATCTCAGTTCAGCTAAATCAAAGAGAGGAGATGTACCAGGATTTGCCAACATGGTCCATGCTTTCACAGGTGTTTCCACTTCAGGCTGGGCCACATATACCTAAATTAAGACACCAGATATGATAATTGTCAGATATGTATCCCCATATAGAGAACAAAACTGCAAAGAAGCATATTGGTGATGACAGGAACATTAATTCTCAAATTAAGCTGGCTGTATTCAAGACCTGAGCTTAATGTATCTCGGAATCAGTTGCAGAAGAAAAACAAAATAGTGGGGGTTCTGTCAAATGAAATTACTGGGTAGGAAATAATGATATTTTCAGATCAAGATTTCTATCCTGAAAACGTTAGTATCTCAGTGTGTGTGTGTGTGTGTGTGTGTGCGCGCGTGCGCACACGTGTGTATGTGTGATAGGGGTTGAGGATTTTAAGAAATCCAGTGGTGCAAGAAAAGTTTTGGACTGAGAATAAAGAGATCTAAATTATATATTTTAACCTGCTTCCAACTCAACCATTTACCTTGAGGCACTCACTTTTCTTTTCTGACTATCTGATCTCTTTTCTTAAAAAAAAAAAAAAAAAAAGATATGGGGCAAGTTGATTCCCATGATCCGTTTCAATTCCAAAGTCCTGTGACTATACACAGTGGTGAAGAATTGAGAGTAAGAATAAGTGCAATGCATATACTAAGGTGAGAGAACTGGTGGAGAGATTGCAGTGGGTTCTGGAATGCTTGCTTGCATTTTAAACAAATAAAAGGATGTTTTGGCCATTGCCACTCTCATTTGAGACCATCATTCAGAAAATCATGTGATCTGGAGAATAACCTTGACATTTCAAGTCTGGTCTAAAATTCTTAAGAAATCATATTTTCATGCCAAAGGGTAATATAGTTTTTCCTGCTAGAATATTGTGAAAAATGTCCTAACTTAAAGACATCTAATCAGTGAATTTTAACTTCTTTGTATTCTTTATAAAGCCTATTTGCTCTTCAGTGTATTGCAAAATTAACTGCATGTTGTTCTTGTTGATAACTATCAACTCTTTGAGTGCTTTTAGTTTGTTTGTTTTGTTTGTTTGTTTGTTTGTTTTAGAGATGGAGTCTCACTCTGTCGCCCAGGCTGGAGTGCAGTGGCGTGATATCAGCTCACTGCAAGCTCCATCTCCTGGGTTCATGCCATTCTCCTGCCTCAGCCTCCCAAGTAGCTGGGACTGCAGGTGCCCGCCACCATGCCCGGCTAATTTTTTGTATTTTTTTTTTTAGTAGAGATGGGGTTTCACCGTGTTAGCCAGGATGGTCTCCATCTCCTGACCTCATGATCTGCCTGCCTCAGCCTCCCAAAGTGCTATTACAGGTGTGAGCCACTGCGTCTGGCCTGAGTGCTATTTTGTAAATGAACTAATGTTCTAAGAGTTCAGTCACAGGAATATTCATTATTTGTAATATTATAGTAAGCTAGTATATAACACTGCAAGCTAATATATAACTTTCCTTAAAATGTAAAAAATAGGTTCATTTACCTAAAAAGACCTCTTATTTGATCTGGAGGAGAGGATAATCATGAAGTCAAGGCATGCGCTGTTATATTCCTCTATTTATACCTATGGTTCATCTTTCCCTCTCCCTTGATTTCACATTTTTGATTAGCAGAAACAAATATGAGTAGCTACTGTGGTATAACTGACATACAATGAACTACATATATTTAGTGTACAATTTGATTAGTTTTGACAAATGTATAAGTCTGTAAAATTATCACCACAATCAAGATACTGAGCATATAAATGACGGCTCCAAAATTTCCTCTTGCCCCTTTGAACTCCTCCCCCTCACCAGTGCCTGGTACTTTTTAATAACAGTTAATCTACCTTCTGGCACTATAGATCAGTTTTTATTTTCTAGAATTTTATAAAAATGGAATCATATTTCATGCAATGTTTATGGTCTATGTTCTTTCACTCAGCATAATTATTTTGAGATTCACTTATGTTTTTATGTGCATCACATAATATTTTCAGCCATTCATCTGTTGATAGACATTTGAGTCTTTTCCAGTTTGGGGCTACTACAAATTAAAGTACTATGTGACATTTGTATACAAGCTTTTGTATAAGCATATGCTTTCATTTGTCTTGAGTAAATTCCTAGTAGTGAGATGGGTGGAATATATGATAGGTGTATGCTTCAATTTTTAAGAAACAGTGAATAAAAGCAGTTTTATTTCTTTTCAGCTTGGATTTTTATTATTATTATTTTGCCCTGTTTCATTGGCTTTGAAACAGTGAGAGCAAACATGTTTGTCTCATACTTGCCCTTAGAGGAAAAGCATTCAGCCATTCAACATTAGGTATGATGTTTAGCTATAGATTTTTTTCATGTGCTTCCTAGTTTTCTAGTTTTCTGAGTGTTTTTATTAGGAATGGATATTAGATTTTGACAATTGCTTTATCTGTACACATTGAGAAGATCATATTTATATTTTTCTACTTTTTGTTTATTGATTTGGTGAATACATTGGTTGACTACGTTAAATCAACTCTGCATCACTGAGGTAAACCCAAATTGGTTATGGTATGCTGGATTAGTCCATTCTCACGTTGCTATAAAGAACTAAGACTGGGAAATTTATAAAGAAAAGAGATTTAATTGGCTCATGGTTCCATAGGCTGTACAGGACGTATGACTGAGGAGGCCTCAGGAAACTTACAATTATGGTGGAAGACAAAGGAGAAGCTGGCACATCCTACATGGTCGGAGCAGGAGGAAAAGAGTGAAGCAGGAGGTGCTACATGGTTTTAAACTACCAGATCTTGTGAGAACTCTACCATAGGAGTAGCAAGAGGGAAATCTGTCCCCATGATTCAATCATCTCCCACCAGGCCCCTCTTCCAGCATTGGAGATTACAATTCCACATAAGATTTGGGTGGGAACACAGACACAAACCATATCATATACCTTAAATATATTTTTGTTTGAATTCTAAATTTTGTTTAAGTTTTTATATTTATGATTACGAGGGATATTGATCTGTAGTTTTATTTTCTTACAATGTCTTTGTCTGCTTTTGTTATTAAGTTAACACTGGCCTCAGAATTCATTGAGAAGTATTCCTTTTGCTTCTATTTCCTGGAACAGTTTGTGCATTTATAACAGTCATAGAGACTATTTCCTTGTCTCTTACATCTATAATCAGTATTGTTTTTTCCTGTTTGGTAGAATTCACCAGTCACACCATTTGAGCCCAGAGTTACCTTTGTTAAAAGGTTTTAAGCTACAAATTCAATTTCTTTAATAGACATAGAGCTACTAGGGTTAACTGTTTTTTCTTGAATGAGCTTTGATCCTTTGTATCTTTCAAGGAATTTTTCCATTTTATCTTAATTATCAAGTTCATTGGCATTACTTTGTTTACAATATTACTTTATTCTTTTCGTATATTTAGAATCAATAATGATGTCATCTTTCTTATATCAAGTATTGGTAATTTGTGTCTTTCTTCCCTCTTTTGTTCCTGATCAGTCTGGCTACAGGTTTATCAATTTATTGGTCTTAAAAATTCAGCTTTTGATTTTATTTATTTTTCTTTTTTTTTCCTGTTTTTGATTTTTTCTTTATTTTTCTTTTGATCTTTATTCTTTTCTTATCTTGCTTACCTTGTGTTTAGTTTGCTTTATTCAGTTTCTGAAAGTGGAAATTAAGGTTATTCATTGTAGAACGTACTTCTTTGCTTATATAGGTGCTTATTGCTATCAATTTCCACTTCCTTTCCCTTGACATATGCCAATAAATAACAATGAAGCTATATAAACAATGAACAAGAAAGAATTTAAAAATATTGTTATTATAGGAGTGTGGTTTTGGTAATTATTTCATCTTAGGAACCTCCTTGACCTATGTTCCAGAGGCTGTCTTGCAATATATCTCATTCTATGATAAAATTCAAGATGTGTTCAAAAGTATTATGCTTCTTTATGTTGAGGAAAACCCCAGGAATAAATGAAGCAGGATTCATTTATTCAAGCAATGAAGAAAGCATATTTAAATAAAAGTTAGATCTTTATACTTCATATATTTTGCTCTAATGAAATATTTTTTAAATATAATTGTCATTGATGCTAATTTTCATTCATTTTTCAATAATTTCATATATTTTATTTGTTATACAGCATCAATGAATATTAGGGGCAAAGCCAGTATTTTCACTAATCTCACTTATACAAGGATAATTATCTTGGAAATTCTTAAAGGAAATCTAAGTGAACACCCTAGCTTTAAATATGCCATTCTCTTAAAACAATTGATAGTCTAACATATATAACAGTTTTTACTCAAAATTGCCCATTTGGAACTTGTTAAATAAGTGCAATATTATTAGAGAGCACTGCTATTTCTCATCATTATCATAGCACATAAAGTAATTTAGTAGAGACAGGTACTCAGGGGTTGACAAATTACGGTGTTATACATATGACACCGAAAGGAATTCTCACCTTGTGACTAAAACGTTAGACTAAATGGTCACTAGCCAGAGCACTGAGGGAGTCATCCCTCTCCCTTTAGTCTATTTGCATTTTTTCTTAAGGCATTCACTGTTCCCACCTTTGATCAACTTTGAATGTTACAAGTTTCCCCTTTTACATCTTTAAGCTCCAGTTTTTCCTTTTTTGGAACAAAGTAATAATCTTCATTACTCCACAGACATATTTTGAGGCTGAATTTAGGCAATGACTAAGAGAGTTCACAAGAATCTATAAGAAAGCACGTAAGTTTAAGGAAAGGTTTAATGTTTGAATTCAGTGCCACCGTGGGCTATTCTTCCTGCTTAAAATCCCTTAGGGTGTTTTACTGTTAAGGCGTGTGTGTTATGATAGAGAAATTTAGCTTAGATTAGCTTTTCTAACAAACTCCTGATTTGAGGTAGAATCAGAAAGGAATGTCACCCAGAACAACAATGTGTTTGAATGAATAATCAGGAAAAGTCAGGAAAACTTGCTCTCCTGTTTGTTTCTCTTGCCCTGTCTGTGTTAGAGCAGTGATGTAACACATTTAAAATACTTCATCAATTTTATATATGCTAAGGTATGACCAGATAGCCTCTGAGGAGAAGGCTGTGAGGGTGTTTACCTAGTTGCTTCCTACCTGATAGCTACATCCTCCTGTCTCTCCCCGTTTCCTCCTTAAGGAGCCTCCTTGCTCAGAAACGACAATAATGTTCCTATTTTTCACCTGAAATCTGTTTTGGAGACACTTTTTCTGTTCTTCTGCAGTCTCCTTTTGTACTTCTTTCTATCAGTCTCTTTTTAGGAAGGTCATCTCACAGCAGGGACATGGCCTCCTGGCCCGGGTGTGTGTGTGTGTGTGTGAAGGGTTGGGGGTGGTTATTAGGGTGATGGGATTTGGGCCAGTAATGTGTAAGAAATTTTGGTTGTGATCTCTACAAGTTGCATTTTTTATACCTGTTATATAAATAGACATAAAACTTACAGAATTGTTGAGTAATGATGTTGTATTAGGTAGTCCTCACACTGCTATAGAGAACTAACTGATAGTAGGTAATTTATGAAGAAAAGAGGTTTAATTGACTCACAGTTCCTCCATCTGTACAGGAGGCATGGCTGGGAGGCCTCAGGAAACTTATAATCATGGCAGAAGGCAAAGGGGAAGCTGGTAAGTCTAACCATGGTGGAGCAGGAGAGAGAGAGAGAGAGAGAGAGCAAAGGGGAAGTGCTACACATTTTTAAACAACCAGATCTCATGAGAACTCTATCACAAGACATCACTAGGGGGATGGTGCTAAACCCTTAGACACAACCCCCATGATACAATCACTTCCCACCAGGCTCCACCTCCAACACTGGGGGATGACAGTTCAACATGAGATTGGGGTGTGGACACAGAGCCAAACCATATCAGATGTATAAGGCATGTAGCATAGAATCCTCTAATATCTACATTATTGATTCTGCTGCCTTTTGGAGTGAAATAAATTATAACAAATTTCTCTTTGATGTAGTAACCTTTTGAATCTCTCAGGATGACTATTTGTCATTCTCTTCTGTTTTTGGAACATCACTGGACAAAGGAAAGTGAAGGCACAATAAGGGTAGAATAAAATGGTCACGCCAGCCCATTACTGGAAAATGGCCCATGCTTCTCAAGTGGGTTTCTTTTGATTGTGATTCTTCTGTGAATATCTGGGAATAAAGTTCCAAAATATAAAGTGATGATCATTTCTTATTTCTGGTTAGCTACTTACCATTTTGTTGAACCTAGAGGAGCCCAAACATTTGCTGGCCATGTCAGAAGGAAGCAGCTGTTAAAGCAGGCATCCGGCAGAAGGCAGCTTTCCCACAGCCACGTTTCAGTGGTCGCTTGCATGTGGATTCTCATGGGCATCTTAACAAATCCTGTAAGGCTTTGACAATTTGCTTTTCCTCATTTCAGACCAGTGTTGGTCACTGATTTCTTGGTGATATCATAAAAGAGGAAACCCTATACTTTTCACTTCTGTGTTGATGGGTATGTTGTATTCTTTTCTGAATATGAAGTAACAAGATTTGCCTTCTCCAAGCAGCAAGATCATTAGGCAATTTGTTCACATTCATCATGGTAGGGATTGTGTGGTAAACACACCTCAAAGTGATAACGTGACTTGAGCTCACCTTGAGAACTACTCTGTATGGCAGATGCCCTTGAATGTGTGTTCAGAGTTCCGAGCTAGAGAATCCAAGAGTAGACAACCCAGAGATTTATTCCCTATCTATGAGGAACATCTGAGCCCCTGGCCATTCCCGTGGACTGTGGTCTGTAAAGGGGATCAAGACTCTTTGTTCTGGGGTGAATGAAGGTTGTCAGCTGGAGGTTGATAGGGGGAGGATGTTAAGTGAAGATGTTATATAAGCTGCATGGCTTTTTTAAGGGTTGTGGTTCTCCTGTCCAGCCTGCCACTGCTGGACTCTCTCCCCTGTATATAAGACCCCAATAAAACCCCATGTCTCATTCACTGGCTCCGGGGCTCTTCCTTGGCCTCTTGAACATGGTGCCATCCCCATTGGAGTCAACAGGGTTTGGCATGACAGGAAGTCCTTTCTTATTTTTATTCTTATTTTTAATTAAATGTTTTGTCCTGTATTAATGGAAATGGTCAATACATATGAAATCTTGCAAACATCCCAGAAAAACTGATTTCTCTAAAATTCTTACATTTGAGGGAGTGTGTCTCGCTCCACATTCCCTTTATCATTCCCTTTATCATCTCCTTATGGAAATAAGGACAGCATTTTCACTCACTGCAGTGTTTGCAAGGGATTTGTTATCAGCAACTGCTTCCTAAGTTATTTATACTCTGACAAATAATTGACTCTTGCTGTGGTGGGTACATATCAATTTGTATAGGGGTGGGGAATTTTCTCTGACATGAATAAAAAATCAGTTTAGGATAAAGAATGTGCACAATAATATCAGGACTTAGAAAAGACCTGCCAGCATTCTGGTGATGTGAAAGGGACACCGAGCTGGGAGTTTTGGGTTGGGAAATCAAGTTTGCCATTGATATGCTGTGTGATCTTGGGCATGCTTCTTACTATTGCTGAGCCTCAGCACTGGCATTGGCAAGTGAAGGTGTTACTGTTGGTATTCTCCCCAGATCCCTTCATGCACCTTGTATTCTCCTGCATGCCAGTTCCCTCACCTTCTCTGTGCTTTGCCTATACTGGCTTGTACCAGAGACTTTCTTCATGGAGCTATTTTTGGATCCCTGGAGCCTCCTGCTTCATTCACCCTTATTCACAGACAGCCAAGGTGCCAGAGGGTTTATACATCTTCGTTAGGCACCCCTAGCCTTTACCCAAGGACACGCTAATACAGAGGTATGAAAAATAATTTGCCTTGCCTTCAGGCTAAACAAATTCCAAAGGTGTAATTTATATTCTACTGTTTCCGAGGTTGTTGCTGTGACTGCATCTAAAGCCTCAACCTGGCTGGACTTCTCCTATTCCCTGTACTCCTCCTCCCACAGCCTCACATGATTCTCCAGGGAGTACTTTGTTAAGAATCACTCGCACAGAAACCCTCATCTCAGGATCTGCTTCTGCAAAACCCTTTCAACCTCACTTAACCAGTTGTTAAAGGTTAACTAAATATAAGATCAACACAGATTTATAGTTTTTACTATTTCTCATGGCGTTTTAAATATTGCCTAGGTAAGTTTATATAATGAGATTATACAGACCATCATTCTACATATCTGGGTTAGCGTAGGTGGGTAGATTTGGCTGTTGAGGTCCAGATTTGAGTGAAAAATAAGTTACCATTTTACTTTATAATACTTCTTTCATCCTAGCAACAACTTTTGATGGGAAAGAATTATGATTGCATTTTTTAGACTAGGAAGTAGAAATTCAGAAAGGACACATCACTTGTCTATATATATAGGAGACTGGTTGCACCACTGGAACCCAAGTTCTCCAGCTCTGAACTCAAAGTGCTCTCTAAGCACAGACAAGGCTGTAGGTAAATGTTTTTCTTGAAACCACTTGATTCTCTGGTTTCCTTGTCTGTCTTGCATGACCTCCACTACAGCCTCAATATCATGTTTAATTTCTGAGAACCTTTCAAACGTTAGCTAAGGTATGAGCGTTGGGGCACCTAGGGAGCATAGATTAGTCAATACGGGGCTTTAAGATATCTAAACCCTTAATATTCCAAAGAATCAAAGCTGAAAGGACACTGAACAAGATCTTTACTCAAGTTCTTCCAATACCATAGCCTATAGGTAATGAAAACATGAATATGAAGACATTTTTACGTCTTCATATTCAAATTGAGATTCATCCGTTCTCTTTTAAATAAACAACTTGGCTTTCTTTTTTATGACAAAGCCATTATGATTTGGTTTGCTCCCCAAATAGTTTGGTTACTGAATATCAACTTTTCATAAGGAAAAATGTTATATCTTTAAGAAGCCAATTTGTAGAAAGGAAGACAGTTATAAGAGAAAAGTGGGAGCAAGTCAATTAAGGCTCAGGGAAACCTTTATTTTAACTGCAATCTCACAGCATGAATAAAGCACTCAAGGGATTGAGGTTCCTGCAAGGGAGGCCAAATGCATACTTCTCAGACTGAAGGAAAGAAAAGTTACTCTTATGAGCCACTTGGAAGTGTTTAATAGGTAATGAGCACCTTTCCTATCCTTTGTTCCTGACAACTGACTGACATCCTAAACCAACCCAGGTGGTAAGAACAAGATAAAGGCCTTAAAGCCACTAGCTCTATGTTGAGATTGTGAATAATTACCTGGGGAAGCGGTTTTCAAATGCTTTCAGATTCTTGGGCCTAGTTTCTGCAAGTTCTGCTTTCTCTAGTGGGAGAATTTGCATTTGTAACAGGCATGGAAATTGTTTCCTAGTTCCTCATATCTAGAAACACAATTGGTAAAATACTATTTTAAGTATTCCTTCGAATGGAATCATATGATGTTTTCATTTTGTTGTTGTTTTTTTCTCTTAATATCTTGTAATAAGTTAAATCTTTGCCGAAGGAAGAGAGATGTAATAGAAAATGGAAGTGCCAGTGGTGAGACTTTATTTTTTTTCTGAGGAAAGGTTGAAATAAATGAAGATACATAGAGAAGAAAACAATTCTTAATAAGTGCTAAGTGCCATCAAATACTATGTTTAAATGAACTACTGAAGAGAGATTAGATTTTTTTCCTGTGTTTTGTTAAGAAAACAATTGAAGATCAACAAGTAGAAGTAAGGAGCAGACTCTTCAGATACATGGATTTCTAATAGTAGAGTTGCTCCAGCTAGACTCACTCAAATAAAATGAGTTCCAAATTCCCAGGGATGTGCAAAACATTGAGTAAACAATGAACTGCCAAGATTAAGTAGTACACAGCTCATAGATGATTCCTGTTCCCATATTGCGTATGTATCCTTTGGATTCAGAAAGACACTGGGCTTCCCCCAAACCAAAGGAGGATAGTGCCCCTTCCACTCACATCCAGAGGCATACATCCACTGCATAGGAGTTGCTTTCATTTTCCTCCTTATAAATTGTTTTGTCTTATTCTAAATTCACTAAAGAATGATGATTTTCAGAAATGTAACAACATCAGGTGGAAGCATAGTTATGTAGTAGTATAATACAAGTTAAGCTAATTAAAAGATACCACTGATATATATCAAAATAGAGACACTTGCAAAAATGACAATACTTATTTTTGTTGGGGATGTAGAGAAAATAGTACTCTAAAAACTGCTAGAGTGAATAAGCATTGCTATTTCTTTAATTTTTAGGCCATTATAAAGAGGGTATTAAAATTTAATGTACATACACTTTTTGGTCAAGCAATACTTTATATCTAGAAATGTATGTTATAGAAACCAAAGGGTTACTAGTAGAGACCTATGGATAAATAATTTTCTTGCCTTAGATATTAGAAAAATACCCAAACATGATAAAGTAGTTATTCAAATTATGGTACATCTATACCATGGATGTTCATGAATGAAACCGTTAGATGCAACCTGTCATAAAACCATCAGATATCATGAGACTTATTCATTATCAAGAGAACAGCATGAGAAAAACCCATCCCCGTGATTCAGTTACCTCCTACCAAGTCCCTACCATGACACATGGGGATTATGGGAGCTACAATTCAAAATGAGATTGGACTAGGGACACAGCCAAACCATATCAGACATCAAACTATTTATCTTCACAAATGATATAATTTTATTCCTAGAAAACCTCATGGTCTCTGCAAAAAGCCTCCTAAGCCTAATAACTTCAGCAAAGTTTCAAAATATAAAATCAATGTACAAAAATCAGTAGCATTTCTATATACCAATAACATCCAAGCTGACAGCAAAATCAGAAATGAAATCCCATTCACTATAGCCACATACAAAAAATACCTAGGAATATGGCTCACCAGGGAGATGAAACATCTCTGGAATAAGAATTATAAAACACTGCAGACAGAAATCAGAGATGGCATAAACAAATGGAAAAACATTCCATGCTCTTGGATAGCAAGAATCAGTATTTTTTAAATGGCCATACTGCCCAAAGCAATTTCACAGATTCAATGCTATTTCTATAAAACTACCAATTACATTTTTCACAGAATTAGAATAAACTATTTCAAATGTCATATAGAACCAAAAAAAGCCCAAATAGCTAAAGCAATCCTAAGAAAAAAAAATGAAACAAAGATGAAGGCCTCATGATACCTAACTTTAAAATATGTTACAGGGCTACAGTAACCAAAACAGCATGGTACTGGTACAAAAACAGACACAGACTAATGCAACAGGTTAGAGATTCCAGAAAGAAAGCCATAAACCTACAACCATCTGATCTTTGACAAAACTGACAAAAACAAGCAACAGGTAAAAGACTCCATATTCAACAAATGATGCTGGGATAACTGGCTAATCATATGCAGAAGATTGAAATTAGATCCTTTCCTTTCACCATATACAAAAATCAACTCAAGATAGATTAAAGACCTAAATGGAAAACCTCAAAATACAAAAACTCTAAAAGGAAACCTAGGAAATATCACCTCGGACAGAGGCCCTGACAAAGATTTTATGACAAAGCTTTCAAAAGCCTTTGCAACAAAAACAAAAACTGACAAATGGGACCTAATTAAACTAAAGAGCTTCTGCACAACAACAAAAATTATCAATTGAGTAAACAGATCTACAGAATGGGAGAAAATATTTGCAAATTTTGCATCCCACAAAGGTCTAATATGAAGAATCTATAAAGAACTTCAACAAATTAACAAACAAGGAGTAAACAACCCTATCCAAAAATGTGCAAGGAACATGAACAGACACTTCTCAAAGGAAGACATATGTGGCCAAAAAGCATATGAAAAAAATGCTTATCATCACAGATATTTAGAGAAATGCAAGTCAAAACCACAATGAGATACCATCTCATACCAGTCAGAATGGCTATTACTGAAAAGTCAAAAATAACATTCTGGTGAGGCTCTGCAGAAAAGGGAAAACTGATACACTGCTAGTAGGAATGTACATTAATTTAGCCACAGTGTAAAGAAGTTTGGAGATCTTTCAAAGAACTTCCTCAAAGAACACACATATATTCATTGCGACACTATTCATAGTAGCAAAGACACAGAATCAACCTTGATGCTGATCAATGGTGGACTGGATAAGGAAAATGTGGTACTTATACACCATGCAATACTATGCAGCCATAAAAAAAGAACAAAAGCATGTCCTTTGCAGGGACATGGATAGAGCCAGAGGCCATTATCCTAAGTCAATTAACACAGGAAAAGAAAACCAAATACTGCGTGTTCTCACTGCTAAGTAGAAGCTAAACATTGAGTACACTTGGACAAAAAAAAAGGGAACAATAGACATCGGGCCTACTGGAGGATGGAGGGTGGGAGGAGAGTGAGAACTGAAAAACTACCTATCTGATACTATGCTCATTACCTGGGTGATGAAATAATCTGTACACAAAACTCCCATGACATGCAGTTTACCCATGTAGCAAACCTGCATATGCACTCCTTGAACGTAAAATAAAAATTGAAAAAGAAAAAAAAGCCATTAGAAAGAATGGATTGGAATTATAGCTGTTTATTGGAAGGAATGTTTATCAGGTATTGAGAAAACAAGGTGAAGAAAAATGTGTATGACATGTTTTAATTTTTGTAAGTCATGATTCAAATATGTGCACATATTTTAAAATTTAGGTTTATGTGTTTGCCCAGGTATGCATGTATACATAATGAATTTTTGGATATACCTAAGTATAGAGACAAGTATGGAAGATGTTAACATGGTTTACCTGGAAGGGTAGTGATAAGAGTGGATGAAGGAAAGAGGAAGGAAGCAGGCAATTAAAGAGCAAAATAAATGCTAGCCTCATTAAGTAAATAGTGTGTATTATATGGTTCTGCAATTGAATACTGTGTAAAATTATATAAGTGTAAAGAAAAATGTATAAAATATTTTCCTGAAAAATGACGGGAAATACTTTACATATAATTCATTAGCCTAGTTTTAAAATCTAAATGACAAATATTATTTGAGTAAAAAGTCAGCAAATACAGAGCTGGATTCAGCTGGATAGTGTATTTTCTTTTTACTTTATTTATTTAAAACTTTCTCATTCCAGCTCTGGTTTAATGCAACTTGCAATGAAAAATGTAGCATAACCTGAAAAATAATTAAAATTACAGCATAGGGTGGTTAGATTCATTTTAGACATTTTCTGGTAGACAATAACACAGAACTCACTTTGTGTATCTGACAAGTCACTCGTGACTGAAGGGTCTATGCATCCAAGCAGAACTTCATCAATATTCTTATTGAGTTGGGTCTCCTGATGAATTTACCTCATTTATCTCTATGACAGAGCAAAGTGATTTCTTTCACTTGGACAAACATTAAGGCATTGTTGAGTATTGTCAAACTCAATAAGTCAATGATAATTTCAGACAAAAAAAAACACATCTTCATTTTAATTGAATCCTAGCTTAGGACTCACAGAAAAATGTCTATAGGATAAGAGCTTAATTGCTGCAACCTTTCCATCTTCAGTTTTGTTTAATTTAACACTTGAGTAAATCACCCAGTGGCTTCTTATAGACAGATCTAGCTATTTTTAAGTCATTTACAGGTTTTCACTAAGTATCACAAATTAAGCAGTTCAATATGGGTCAGGATATATTATTTCTGAAGCCATATATCTGGATTTTGATATTTCATGTATCACTAAATCTATGAAGTAATAATTGTTTGCCTGGAGCTAATAGACGTTGGAACATTTTTTAAAGTGGCTTTGCCTGTAGTGATGTGGTTTTTAGCCTAAAAATTTCAGACAGAAATGAATGGAACTCTTAAGGCAGTCAGAGGATGTACTTTCACCTCTAAATTCCAACCACTTTCCAATTACAGCAACAGGCCTGCAAGCTCTCCCTTAGAAAAGAACCCCTCTGGCTTTTACTATAACCTCTTCTTGCAGAAGTTTATAACTCAACTGCAAAAATCCTCTCAAGGTGAAACATGTCATGTAGTCTTCCTGTCCCAATGTAGATTTTAAAAATACAGTTCCTGAGACTTCAATAGAAGACATTTAACTGAAAGGAAAAAAAAAGTCTTAAGTCTTTTCAATTGAGTGGTCAGTAACATTCCCCAGTTGAGGAAAACAGGGCAAATATTAATTTAATATCCAAAACGTTGATTTTTCTTGTGACTTTAATCCTTCCTTCCTCCCCTCCCTTCCTCCCTTTCTTCCCTTTTCTTTTTTTTTTTTTTTTTCCTTTCTAGCATTTATCAGGCGTTCTTTGAGTTCCTTCTATGTGTCGGGTACTGAGCTGGTTACTAGATATATTGGTTTCCTGTTACTGTTGTAACAAATTACCACGAAATTCGTGGCTTAAAATAACAAACATTTATTTTCTTGCAGTTCTAGAGGCCAGAAATCCAAACTAAGTCTTACATAGCTAAATCAAGGTGTTGGCAGAGCTGTGCTCCCCTGGGAATCTCCAGGAAATAATTTGTTTTCTGTTGCCCTTCTTAGATTCTAGTGGCTGTCGATTTTCCTTGGCTATGCCCCTGTCACTCACTCCACTCTGTTCTTATTGTCATATTGTGTTCTCCGCTTCTGTGTCAGTTTTCCCTCTACTCACTCTTTTAAGGTCCGTTGTGACTGCATTTAGGGCCCACTCACATAATCCAGAATAATTTTCCCGTCTCAAATCCCCCAATAACCTCCACAGAGTTCCTTTTCACATAGAAGGTAACATTCATAGGTTTCAGGAATTAGGATCTGAATATCTTTAGGGACGAATATTCAGCCTACCACACTGGAGATATACAAAATATATAACATGCATCTACCTTCAAAGAAGCTCACCCAAGAGACACATAAGATTACCAAAATCTTAGGAAAGATGTGAGACACACTGAGAGCATAAGTATTTTGTTGCTAAAAAGATGATTAAGAATTAACTGCTTCCCAACTATTAATTTCAGTTCCAGCTTGAACAGGAATCAAGGCCTACTTGAGGATATGAATAAAAATAAAATCTAGCAAAAATGGAGATGACTTTCTATGCCTGTCGTAGGCTGAATAATGACCCCCAATGTTATCCAGGTCCTAATCCATAGATCCTGTGAACATTGCACTATATGGTAATGTGGCCTTTACAGCTGTGATTAAATGAAAGATTTTGAGATGGAAAAAATATCCCAGATCATCTGAGCCAGGCTTAAGTGAAATCACAAGTGTCCTTATAAGAGGGAGACGGGGAGATCTGAAGGCAGACTTAAGGGAAGGTGAAGTTATGATGGAAAAAGAAAATGCAAAACTGTTGGCTTTGAAGATGGAGGAAGGGATCATCAAGCAAGGACTGCATGAGTGGCTGCTCTAGAAGTTGGACAAGGCTGGGAACGCGATTCTTCCCTGGAGTCTCTGGCTGGAGCGTAGCCCTGCTAACAACCTGTACTTTAGCCCAGTGAAACTGATTTTGAACTTCTGTCTGCCAAAACTATAAGTGAAATAAAAAATGTGTATTGTTTTATGCCACCCCACTTTTGTTAATTTATTAAAGTAGTCATAGGAAACTAAGGCAATATTTTAAAGGCATGAATGTTTTCAACAATCTGATGTAGCTGAAAGAGCACTAGTCTGAGAGATGAGAGACAGAATCCAGAATTGCCACTTACCATAAGCAACTACCTGTTTTTTTTTATACAAGGTCTCATTCTATTGCCCGGGCTGGAGTGCAATGGCGTGATCTCGGCTCACTGTAACCTCCCTATCCCGGGTTCAAGTGATTCTCATGCCTCAGCCTCCCGAGTAGCTGGGATTACAGGCATGCACCACTATGCCTGGATAACTTTTGTATTTTTAGTAGAGATGAGTTTCACCGTTTTGGCCAGTCTGGTCTTGAACTCCTGGCCTGAAGTGATCTGCCAGCTTTAGTCTCCCAAAGTGCTGGGATTAGTGGCTCAGGTGTGAGTCACTGTGCCAGACCCAATCTTCATTTGGAGCCCAGGTCCTCTATCTGCAGGATGGTTGCTGGGACTTTTTCCTTCATGTTCTCATGTTATTTACCTAAAGGAGGTTTTATGTAATCCTACACTTTCTAAATCTCCAAATATTCAATCAGGAAATATCAAATAAGGAAAATAACATTGATTCATGTATTCCTGAATTGAATTCAGGATCAGCAGGAGGACATGAGACAATCTGTGCAGAATAGATTTTATCATTATTATCCTTGTTCTGGATCAGAATCCAATCAGAAATACATATTGAACTTTTTCATGTCTCACTAGATTTCATTCTAGAACAGCTGCTCAGTATCCTCTGTTTCTCATGGCTTGGAACACTTAAGGAGCATTGCCCAGTTGTTTTGTATGGTGCCTCAACTGGGTTAGACTAATTGCTTCCTCAAGAGTGCATCTAGATGATGTATTTTTAACAGAATCCCACAGAAGTGATGTTGTGTCCTTCTCAGTACATCATATCAGAAAGCACACATCGTCAGTTTATCCCATTTTGGGGATTTGGGTGAATGAAAATTATATATATATTGTTTGCAGTTTTTATAACTCTAAATAAAGTAAAAAAATCATACTCTTAAGCAATAGGATATCAATTAGTAAATTCATATAGCTTTAGATGTCTAACATATTATATAAAAGTTGAAAGGGTCAATGTCTCCCTACAATAGCCTATATATAAGAGTCATAAAATCTGAAAGGGAGAAACAATGAAGATCTTTAAGAGGCACGGCATGATAGGTAAAATCCAGGGCTCCTCCTATTAGACCAGAGCTGTGGCTGATTTGGTCTCTGCCACTTAGTGGTACTACGATTTTGGACAATATATTACAATGATGGCAATTAGTCTACATTTATTGATAATTACTGTGTTTCATGGGATGTTTTAAGAGGTGTATATTTTTCCATTTAATCTCTACAACAACCAAATGAATTTTATATTAATATAATTACCATTTTACAGGTCAGATAATGATTGCATAAAGAGTTAAGTCACTTCCTTAAGATCACATAGCTAGAAGGTAGTGAAGCCAGAATTTAAACCCATTCTGCATCCAAGTCCTGTATTCATCACCACTGTATTATACTGCCTCCCTAAAATTGCTAACCACTGTTTTCTCACATGGAAAATGAAGACAGTAATCATACCTGTGTTATAGGTATCTGTGATTTAATAAAGGAGGCATTTAAATTTATGATTCATGTTAGGCATGTAATACATGTTAGTTTTATTATCTCATAGTTATCAATGTGCACTGATGTTATTGGTGGGAGGAGACAAGGCTCAGGGAATTTAAATAATTGCCTAAGGTAGCATCATGAGAAAATACAGATTAAAACCTTAAGCCACTGACTCATCCTGTGCCTCTTTCCACATCTCTTGAAAAGTGATTTTTATATTAAAAATCAGGGGGCAGATCCTATTATATTGATACATAAATTAAAGACATAATTTACTCATAAGCTCATTAGGGATCACTCATAGCTGCAGCTCACCAAAGAGAGGCTATAGAAACCCTGTCTTTCCAGGAGCAGATGCAGAGAACATATTAGCAGCTTTGCTTCTGGAAAAAGTATATGCTTTGTTGATCACTCACCAACTGGCCCACTCCAAGGAGAGCTCTGAATCAGCAACCCTTTTTAAGAAAGTGGCAAGTCAACTCTTCATACCCTGGTAAGAAATGAGTAATGGCCCCATCACTAGAAGTAATTAGTGACCTTACACAAGACATTTCCAATGTCTGGGCCTCTGTCTAAAATCACAAAATGAGGGAATTGGACTAGAGAAATTCTAATATTCCTCAAAGTTTAATCATTTTATGATATTCTGAAATATTTGATTATTAATTTTCTCATTAGTGTGGGTTTTTAGAGCAGTCATTGAGGAATCAATTGATTAATAATTAATCTCGTGCTTGCTACAGTGTTAAATATTCATGTTCGTTGTAAATTACATAGCATTATCAACCAAAGGTCTGGGGTTTGAAACATGCTTTTTCCCTGGGCCCACTTCTCATTTGGCTGATTTCTTATTGAAATATGCATACTTAGGCTTTATCTGAACATTTGCTCAAAAATCCAAGTCTCTTGCACTGCAGAGAGTCTCAAATGTGAGAACCTTGTTCTCCATAAAATGAAGGTATGTCTGTACAAACTCTCTGTGCATTTTATCTACCCTTTATTGTTCCCAGGTAATACCAAAGGACACAAGAAGTTCACATGAGTGTTTGGTAATGCACTGATATTTAATTTTTATTGCTTTTATATGCAAAGGTTTTCTAAAGACCTCAGGAAGAATGAATTTGCTGCAAACTTTTCCACCATATGCCACACATTTTAACATCAAGCCAGCATATGACAGAATCAACGAGAACATGTGCCTCTGTCTTCTTATCCCAGCCTGTTTTCAAGTTATATTAACTTGAAACCAAGATCAAAGTGATAATAATACCAAGATCCAAAATAAACTGAGTCGCTTAAGACATTATACTGCAATTGGCCTGTTGTTTTATTCTTCCGCAAATTAGCTTAGTCAATAGTTCAAACTTGAGTTTTCTTTTGAGAAACATTCTTTCTGAAACGTCAAACAGAAGTAAAGTATCTTCCATAAGTTAAACTTCTTGGTTTTTTAAAATGGAATTTTTTAGTGCCATTTTTTATAGTCTACTTTATGAAGTGGGGCCTAGTCAATAGTAGATTTTCTAAGACTTTTGCATTTATTTGGGAAAGAGTATAAACGATCATTTTTTTAAATCAAAGAATCACAGATACCATATTGCCTGCACAGAATGCTCCATGGGCCTAGGTACTGGGAGACAGGCAGGGATGGATTCCAAGGAAAGACAACAAGGCTGCCCAAATTGCAGCCATCCAAATAGGGAGAGAAGAGATGCACATAAATTACTTTAATGCAAAAGTCACCGTGTCACATAACTTGAGAGATTCATAGAGCATTTTGAGAGTTCAGACGAAAGTAAAACTGTTTCCAGGTGACAGATGAGGAAAAACGTTGTAAGTAGGTTAATACTTAGGCTGGAATTTGTAAAATGTATCAAATATGGACAAGGAAAAATTCAGACTAAGGACACCTGAGACAGAATGGATAGCTTAAGAAGAGGCACAAATGGACGCCTCCATTTGTAGGGTATGGTTTGAAATTTGGGGATAGTTTTAGTTTCATTAGAATGTGAATCATGTAAAGAGGAATTCTAGGAAATTCTAGGACAAAAAGGATAATTAAGTATGTGGGAGACACTACTTAGGAAGTAAGTGGTTAGCAGGAATAACATCTAATCCAAAATTTTATTCTCACCCCACTAGCACTGTGCTTGGCATTATTCAATTGGATTTATCTGATAGGAAAGAAGGAAGCAGAACATGTAGAATCATGAAGGAAATGGAAGAGATAGGCGAGATGTACAGTTTAGGCTACCTTAATTTTTTTCCCCTACAGTAAACTTCTTAATAAAACACAGGAGAAGCAGGAATGTCTTTTTAATACTCTTGAAGGTAAAAAGAGTATAAAAAAGAAAAAAAGTAAATTATGGAATTGTGATTACTTGCAAACCAATGTCAGTGGGATTGCTTGGAGTGTCAAGTTTTTCTTTTTGAAAGATGCCCAATGAAAGAAAAAGTCGGAATGCAATTTCTAGAGGAGAATAGGTTTTGTGAACTCTGTCATCACTTCATTTTGCCTCTATGCAAAGAAAATTGTATCTTATGTTCCAAGTCACAGTACATTTGTCCTCACATAGTTTTACGCGTAGTCACCACTGCCAATCTTCTATCAAAATGTTTACATTATCTGTGGGTCTATTTCACAAACTAACAAACATTCTTAGGCCGAAGGAAATAAATTTTAGTGCGTTTAATATATACTTTGGCTTCCTTACCACATTCAAACGCTGCTTGCAAGCTATATGACATTGCAATATTATGTCAGTCCCCAAATTTGAAAGATCTGTTTGAGAAGATCAAACGTAATTGCTCTGTTCATCAAATATTTGGGGAAGTTGAGTTTAGAGAATGCTGATTTGAGATTTAACTTTCAGTAAATTGGGGAGTTAAAAAAATATCATTTCTCTCTCTCTCTTTTTTTCTTCTACTTTGTTGTAGAGCCGTGTTTAAATTGCTTTTCCTATGGGGAGTGATTTATTTCAGGCTAACTTGTGATGGATATGTTTTCCATGATTAAAATGAGTACTTTTTAACCTTAGGCTATGGCAGATGGGTGCATAAATATGAGGTAGAAACTGAGCCAAGGATTGACTTGTTTGCTTTTTAATCCTTTCTTTCCCCAACGATTTTTTTTAAAAACTAAAATCTCAGTAGTTTTTAAGAACTCTGGATTGGATTATTCAAACTTCTTGGTTCCAAAGACCAGTGTTTCATTTCGACAATGACAATAGCTGAATTTACTCATGGGTGTTTCTTACTTGGACTGTCTCATCCTAATTTTGGGGTGCTGTTCAAGTACTAATTATTATAATCCTAGACATGTATCTGTTCTTAGCAATGCTAGGAGGAACTCTTCTATTTGCAAAATTATAGTAAAAAATAGAAATAATTAAAAGCAATCTTTGTGTTCACGTAAGACATTGGTCTGTGTTCTCTCTTATGTGTAATATCTTTTACTGGTCCTGTGATCATAGTTATATGAACATAGTGTGTGATGGTATTTGGATAATCTAAATGGAGATTATAAAAAATCATTAATAACAAAACATGAAATGATACGAGCTGAACTCACATTGTAGAACAGTAGTGTAAGCACTAATTTAAGCAGAGATTTATATAACAAATTAGTACATATTCTAGAATCACATAAATATAATTCCAATTTTAAATTTTTATTTCTCTTTTATGGGCTAATTAACAGTGGATAGGGAAATGCCTCTTGAATGATTTGGCCTGGATCTTCTTGCATTTTTGCTGTATCGTTCTGAATATTCTTGATTTTGACCCACTTGATCTATTTTCTTGTCACATTCTGTTGCATGCCAGATTACCGGTGTTACTGGTACCTCATCCTAATTGCTATGATTTCTCTGACTTCCTGTTACTGCTCAGGGTTCAGGAATTTGCATAAGGCAGTCTCTGCCTATGATGCATTTCTCCTGTTCTTGGTCTCTTGATTCAGCTCTGGATTTCTTGTTCAGTGAGTCTTGGTATAAATCTCTTCAAAGACATTGAAATGACAAAAGGTTCTCTGCAATTTGGGGGGTGGAATTTAACATTATCATGGTAGTATACAGACTGATAAACCAAGATTATCTTCTGACTGAGTACTACATTTATGACCCTTCTTTATCTTTCAAAAACCTTTTCCTCTCTGCTTGCTTCCTGAATTGCCATTACCTGAGTTGTGGAAAGCTACATGGGGGAAGAGGAGGCATAAGATTGCTGGGTGTAGCAAGTAAGAACACCTAGGAAGGGCACAGAGAAGAGTTTGTTTTGGTGCATGTCTGAACTATCAGATATCCAACTGAAAAGATTGAGTAGAAATGAGATATCTACATTCGGCTGGGGAAAGTTACTAATTGAATTAGGAGCCATTGGAATATAGATATCCTACGATTACACCATGAAAGGGCAATGGAACACCAGGGAGTGAATACAGATGAGAGAACCAAAAATTAGCCCTGGGAAATGACAACATGAAAGATTTCGAATATGCTTAACAAGTTTAAATATTCACGTTGGCTGACAAAAAAGCCTTATTTTGGAAAATGTTTCCATTGGACAATTGGGAAAATAGGGGATCAATTTTATTTGGATTTGTCTTACATGTGGAGACATGTGGTAGCACCTAGCTAATCAGAGTGTTTTGTAAAGGGGGCAGGGTACTGAAGGTAGCCCTTAGCATGCCTGAACCTGTGTGATAATGAGCTGGATCATAACGGATTTTTATTGTGTACCTGGTGCTTATTCATACTCTATAGGAAAGGGAAGGCTGGCTTTACTAACTGGGACTTTAAGTAATTTTTCTGTTTTTGATGCTCGAAAATCATCTTTCTTTTATTATTCATTCAGTAGTTTTTCTCCATCTGAAGGGAAACGTCTTGGCAAGTGTAAATGTGCTTCCAATTTTCTTTCTTGTTAATTCCTTTCACATGATAAATTGCAGGGAACTGTACTGAAATCCCTTGAAATTGAAAAGTCGGCCTACATGAATGCTTAGAAGCAAAGGTTTGAAACATAATAAGTCTGTAGATATTCAGCTGAGAGAATTTTCAGAAGCAGTTGCAGTCCATTGCTACCTTTTATGGATACCTATAGATTCATTTGCATACTTCTCACGAGTTCTTATTTAGGTGGTCAATTTGAATTATCTAAAATGGTAACAAAACTCCCCAAGATTACTTAAAATATCTTATATCTTTTGAAAACAAAGTCATTCATACGATAACCTTTCCTTAAAAATAAAGCAAATTAAAATGAAGAAATATCTTTTGGTTTCCCCCTATTTCTGTCTATATGAAGACAAACAGTATCTATTTCGAACCTGGCCTCCATGACCCTCTGTGCTGCTTGGTCATAATACAGATCTCCAAGCTATCTTTTTTTTTTTTTTTAATTTGAGAAAGGGTCTTGCTCTGTCACCCAGCCTATAGTGCAGTGGTGTGATCATGGCTCATTACAGCCTCAAACTCCTGGGCTCAAGTGAAGGAAATGTAGCAGATACTACAACTGAGGGCTAAAATACTGTATGACTAATAATGAAAAATTGGAACTGTGTTCCTCCTGATGAAACACTCTGGGAATAACTTAACATCACCTGAGAAACATCCTTGCTTATGTTTAATCTAAATATGAAGAAACATTAGACAAGTATATATTGTGGGATACTAACAATGCACATGGCCTGTCTTTCTAAAAAAATCAATGGTATAAAAATAAGAGGGCTATTTTATATTTAAAAAAGAAAAAAAAAACACCAAAAGACTTGATTAGATTCTATATAAAAAAATTGTGCATAAATTATTTCTTAACTATATCATTGTATTAATGTTAGATTTCAAGGTTGTGAATATAATATTATAGTTATGCAAGAACATGTTTTTATTTTTAGAAGATATAGGGGTACAGTAGAATAATGTCTGCAACTTTTACAAAATTTTACATACATACATACAGATACAGAGGCCATAGAAAGAAAATTTGGCAAAATGTTAATAATTGGTGAATTTACAATACTAATAGGGGTACATAAGCGTTGTACTACTCTTTCAACTTTAGTGTAAGTTTGCGTTTCATCAAAAAAAGTTGAAGTAAATTATACATACAATTGACCTTTGAACAACATGGTTTTCAACCATGCAGTACCACTTATCCTTGGATTGTTTTTAATAAAAGTCACACCAAATATGACTGTCTCTCCTACCTCCCCTTCCACCTCCTCTACCTCTTCTGCCTCTGCCACCCCTGAGACAGTGAGACCAACCACTCCTCTTCCTCCTCCTCTTCAGGATAGTCAACATTAACAGGAGGAGAATGAAGACCTTTATAATGATCTACTTCCACTTAATGAATAGTAAATATATTTTCACCTCGTTATAATTTTTCATATAACATTTTTCTATAACATTTTCTTTTCTCTAGCTTACTTTATTTTAAGAATACAGTATATAAAGCACAGAACATTAAAAGTACATGTTTACTATTCATATTATCAGTAAGTCTTCCAGCCAACAATAGGCTATTAATTGTTAAGTTTTGGGGGAGTAAAAAATTACATGCAAGATTTTTGACTGCATGAAGACTCAGCATTCCTAACTCTCATATTGTTCAAGGGTCAAACATATTTTAAAGAAAAATAAATGGAACTGGAAAATATACTTCTCATTATAAATAACCCCAGTTTAAGAGGAGTACTTTTAATTGAAATCTACAATTATGTATATAGTAATAGCTTATTTTTCAGATAGTTCTGTACCCTTTATCAAGCACTAATATATCTTATTTACTTAGTATTTAGAAACTCCAATGATGTCATATTGAATAATTTTTACTACTAATCTTCACTTTCTACAGTTGGAAAAGTTGCATCACTGAATTCAATAGTCTTGCACATGATTTTTTAAGTTAAAAAACATGGGGAAGCTCAGGCCGGGCGCGGTGGCTCACGCTTGTAATCCCAGCACTTTGGGAGGCCGAGGCGGGCGGATCACGAGGTCAGGAGATCCAGACAACAGTGAAACCCCGTCTCTACTAAAATACAAAAAAATTAGCTGGGCGTGGTGGCAGGCGCCTGTAATCCCAGCTACTCTGAGAGGCTGAGGCAGGAGAATGGCGTGAACCTGGGAGGCGGAGCTTGCAGTGAGCCGAGATTGCGCCACTGCACTCCAGCCTGGAAGACAGAGCGACAGAGCGAGACTCCGTCTCAAAAAAAAAAAAAAAAAAAAAAAAAAAAAAAAAAAAAAAAAAACAACCCATGGGGAAGCTCAAATCAAACTCAGGTCAACCAACTCTAAGTGTCCTTGCACTTTCTATACTGGATACATTGCATGTACATGTTTGTGAGTATATTAGTCTGTTTTCACACTGCTGATAAAGACATACCTGAGACTGGGTAATTTATAAAGGAAAGAGGTTTAATTAACTCACAGTTCCACATGACTGGGGAGGCCTCACAATCACGGTGGAAGGTGAATGAGAAGCAAAGACACATCTTACATGGCAGCAGGCAAGAGAGCTCTTGCAGGGGAAGTCTCATTTATAAAACTATCAGATCTCATGAGTCTTATTCACTACTGCAAGAGTAATATGGGGGAAACTGCCCCCTGATTCAATTATCTCCATCTGGCCCCACCCTTGACACATGGGTATTATTACAGTTCAAGGTGAGATTTGGGTGAGGACACAGCCAAACCATATCAGTGAGTATGCATGTATTTCCAACAATTAAAAGATCTTTGAAATTTTGTGGCTGGCTCTTACTTTGGTAGATAGGTCATGGAGCTAATGAAGCAAAAATTGTAGAATCAATTTTCATATTGAGAGAGAAATATCCAGCATTTCCCATTACTATGCCACAAATAATTGGGATTGGGATCATAGGGCATAGAGTAGTGTTGCTTTAAGAAAATGTTATTCCTGCAACTTGTATATATTTATTTCGTGGCTTATACTGGCTTAAAACTCTTGTTTTCATTTACCCATTTTGCTATTGTAATAGTTATAATTTTAATTTAAATATTCAAATTGTTATAGCTTTTGATCATTTCATGAGTCTTTTCCTTTTGACATTTGAAAACCATAAAGTCATATTAAATAAGAAAACCTTTTTTTAGTTTTGGAAACTTGAAAAGAAACGTGTATTTCCACTGTGGTTTTGATTTGCATTTCTCTGATGGCCAGTGATGATGAGCATTTTTTCATGTGTTTTTTGGCTGCATAAATGTCTTCTTTTGAGAAGTGTCTGTTCATGTCCTTTGCCCAC
>NW_026652288.1:13756408-13793757 GCF_009828535.3 Hylobates moloch | reverse complement strand
AAAAAGAAACGTATATTTCCCCATACACTACAAGTCTAAGGGGTTTTAGGAGCAACTTTCCTGAAGTTGCATTTATGATGATTTGTTTTAAAGTTTGTTTAATGATAAGATGATAGACATATTTATCATGTGAAGTAGTGGCTATTAAACTTTTTTTTTGCCAGTTTCTTCTGACATTTTTCACTACTTTGGCAGATTTCACCAAACAATGCCAAACCAAGTTACTGTACAAGTTAAGTGTTTTATGGAACCAAGTAAAGTGGGCCATGAGATGTGTTTTTTCACTTTGTTATTGTATGATTATATATAAGGACTTCAACTCATATAGTTTATAACTGGTTCTTTAATTACATATGTAACTCCTAGGCTTAATATGCTAGATTCAAAGTCATAAGCTGATTCATGTCAATGTCTGCGGCTGTAGCTTTGCTGTCCCATGACTTCAGGGAAATGGCTTTCTCTGACATTGCTGCTGCCGCTTAGATGAAACGGCCATTAAAGGGTTTGATTCATTTGCTGACATGCCATATCCATTCCTTTCTATATCTCTTTATGAAGTATTCTTTGAACATTTAAAAACAAAAAATAGCATTTTGAAGACGTGTAAGGAGGGAGGCCAGTTCTCCTTAGAGCTGGTAATTCTGAAGGTCTGGACATGTGTGTACAGGCTTTTCATGTTTTCTGTTTTCCCAATAAGTAATTTTAGACACATGGCTATTTTAAGAGGGCTATTTAAATCCCTTTTAAAGGAACCAACTACATTAATGTAAAATGTAGATTATGTGTGCATGTTGTATGGAAAAAGCAGAAGTAGCCGCTAAACAGCAGTTGCTTGACAATCTCTTAAAGTTTTATCAGAACAATTGCTCTTTTCTTTTGATGATCCAGTATCCAAAAGGCCCAGGACCACTACAAAAATGGGAATTCTGTAGCAGTAATAGAATGTAATAGAAAAATTGGCAAAGGATCCTAAGGTGTAATTCACAAAGCGGGGGGAAAGAGGTAAACAAACAAATGGAAAAATATGTGACCACTCTATAATTAGTCATACATATATAATTTTTCTGAAAAATAAATGTAACAGTTCATGTAAATTAAATGCTTTAAAAATACCATTTTAGATACATGTTAACATCATAAAAAGCTATGTATGGTGACACATTATACAATATTTGGAAAATACAGAAAGAAAAAATACCCATTATTTCCAACCTTCATGTCCCAGAAATAAGCACATTTAGTATTCAGGTGTATATTCTTCTGTTTTGTTTCATGCTTATAGTTTTATTTGTTAGTTTTATATAGTTTCAGGCTTAATACAATATAGAATTGTATATTCTTCTACATATACTTAGCAATTTGTCATTCTTATCTATTTAAACTTAACAGTATGAGCTTTCAATATACTATAAATTTCTCATCAGAATGTGATAGCTTTTTCCTTTCTTTTATTCTCAACACAAATTTACATATGTAGAAGTGAAAATATGAAGTAAAGAATTACAGTGTGAAAGGCTTCACCTCTTAACTTTTCTAAATCTTTGTGTATGTTTCCAGATTCTCAGATAAGAGTGGGTAAAAAGATAGGTGGGGCAGTAGCTAGGATAGAGAGAGAGCACAAATATAGGATCGTATTCAATATGTTGGCTTGCAATTTGCTTTTTAACTCAATAACACATAATGGACGTTCTTGAATTTTACTGAGCAAAACAGCTTAGTCTCTTGAATAAATATGCAATGTTTATATTATAATTGATGTACTAATGGACATTTAAGTTCTCTCCAATATTTTGATGTTCCAAGGCTGCAACAGACATTCTTGTCTATTCTTCTGAGTGTCTTTTTTATGAGAGTTAACTTAAAAGTAGAATTTTCTGGTCAGCAGTTTTACCCATTTTTCAGTTGATTGGTACTGACAAGTTACTCTCTAAAAATGTTGTACCAATTTATTCTTCAATCTATAATACATGGAGTACCATACTTCCTATGGTCTTAAAAACACCAGATATTATACTCTGTTTTTTAGTCTTGGAAAATATAATAGAGTAAAAATAGTACTCTATATTTTTACCATATTTCTCAGAACAATAGGTAGTTTGAGCACATTTTCATATATGTATTATTCATTTTTGTATAAATTGATGTGCAAATATTTTGGCCATTTTTGTATTTATCTTTTTAAATCACAGTAAAACATTCCAATGAATGGTTTAACTATTGAATGCTATCATTTTGCAATATTGAAAAAATTATGGTATAAACACCTTTTGCAAAATGTTTTTATGCTATTCCAAATTACATACTTAAGGTCAAAATGATAAACCCAATTTGGGGTTAAGGGAGATACACATTTTTAAGGTTCTTCTTATTTTCCAAATAATTTCCCAGCGAAGAAGCAATGTACAGTAGTGCTAATTTCATCAAAGACCAGAAAAAATACTTTGTCAAAAATGTTGCTAAAAGCATAAATGCATTTATTTTTAAGAAAAATTATGTATGTATGACTAATTATAGAGTGGTCCCATATTTTTCCATTTGTTTGTGTACCTCTCTTCCCCCCTTTTGTGAATTACACTTTAGGATCCTTTGCCAATTTTTTATTCCATTCTATTATTACTACAGGATTCAATATAGTATTGCAAGTGTGGGAGATAAAATAATTAACATAATCATGGAACAAAATCCACAATTTATCAAAAAGTCTGTATTGTATTGTGGTTGAGAACATTGATTCTGGAGCCAGATTGTCTGGGGTTTATATCCTAGGAGGATTAAATTAATTAATGTCAATGTATGAGTGTCCTGTAGCTGCTATTACAAATTATAATAGACTGGAAGGCTTAACACACTTTTTTTTTATTCTCTCATAGTTCTGGAGGTTGTAAGTCCAAATATGTATCACCTGAAGTCAAGGTGTTGGTGCTCTCTCTGGAAGCTCCAAGGAAGAATCAATTTCCTTGCCTTTTCAGCTGCTAGAACTGCATTTCTTGCAATTCCTTGGCTTCTGGTCTTTTCTCCACCTTCAAAGCCAGTAGCACAGCATCTTGCTTCAGTCTTCACATTGCCTCTGTCTTTCTCTGTGAAATCACCTCTTGCCTCATTCTTGTAAGAAGAACACCTGTAACTACATTTAGTGCTATCCTGGATAAACCAGGATAATCCCCCTATTTCAATATCCTTACTTTAATTATAGCTTCCAGGTCCCTTCGTTACATAAGGTGATATTCACAGGTTTCAGACATTAGGATGTAGATATCTTTAGGGGACATTGTTGAGCTTACCACAGTCTGTAAAGCACATAGGACACTCTAGGCCACAGGAAATGCTAGGTAAATGTTAGCTGGTTCTATGTAAAAGTAGTTTGTAATAATGATGGTATAAAAGGCCCAATAAAGTACTAGTGAAGTGCATGGGAATTTAGAGGAGGCTGAGTTTACTTCCATCTGAGGACACTACAGGTGGCATAACACAGTAGTAAGCATTGAGAAGAAGAGGTAATATTTTAGTTTGCAAAGATGGGGGTAATGCAAGTTTAACATGCTGCATAATTCAGCTATTCCTCCTGCCCCTCCATCCTGGGACCCCACATTTGCTTTGTATTGAAAAGGACAAGGATAGCAAGGATAGTATAATCTGTGGACAAGAAATTTAATTTCCTTCTCTTATTAGCTATGTGACTGAGAATGCTTTTTCTCATTTTTGCGTTTCTAAGCCGCAAATTCCTTCTCTATAGGATAGAGATTGAAGTACCTCTCTTACAGGCTTCACAATTAAATAAAGTAATGGTTAGGAGGAGTGTTTTGTAAAATGCAATTTAGTCCACAAATATTAGCTATACTGTTTGACTCTACATAATTATTAGGTATATGGGGACTCCATTATTCCCAGGAAAAATGAGATCATTATCCTCAGAGCTTGATCAGATTGAAGATATACTTTTCACAAAGATTCAGACTAAGTCTGAATGCAGGTAAAAATGAACTACTTTTTGTAACAATTAAATTTAAATACTTTGCTAAAATCATGGCACTACCCAGATGTGAGATTTGAGCAAATAGGTAACTCATTTCCAAATTAATAAATAGATTAATTCAATGGAAGTCAACATTAGAATAAAATTATGACTTTGAGGTTTTTCCTTGTTTGCTCTCTTTTCATACTTTATGCCTTAAAACTACAAAATTTTTAACTAAACCTATTCCCCTCCCTCAATTTTTTTCAGATTTAACTTTCAAGTATTTTCTTTCACAGTCTTCTCCTCCAAGACCTAACCAATTCACTCCGGCAATTTTTTTTTTTTTTTTTTTTTTTTTTTTTTTTTTTTTTTTTTTTTTTTTTTTTTTTTTTTTTTTTTTTTTTTTTTTTTTTTTTTTTTTTTTTTTAGGAACTAAATGATTTTTTTGACTCAGTGGGTTGTTCCAGCCACCCTAAGGCTCTCAGAATATCTCCATCAAATTGTTAGTGACAAAATTCTGGTTTGCATACACTATTGGTTTTGATGAATAAAGAACTTATTTTACCTAATGTACCTTATAAGAGCAAATCTGTACAATTATAAACTCTGTCTTGTAGTTACTCTTATTAAGAAAAATTTATCTGGTCAAAGTTAACTTTTCAACATACCTAGTAGTGGTTAATGAAACTTGAGGTGTAATGTATGATAATTAACTTGCCCTGAAGCACTGCAAGAAGCAAAACCAATCCTTATTTCTACTATGGAGATAGGAATTCTACATTTTTCCTTTCTGCCTTTTTGTTAGTAAATAATGTGGAAAAGAATTTTGTCACGTGATAGGGTTAGATGATGGCATTTTGTTCGTTAGTTGGTAAGAAAGAAATTGATGCTTGTGGTACATTGGTCATAGGTGGGGTTCCCTTTGGGTTTACTGCACTATGTCATTTTCCTAATGATTGGGGAAAGAAACATTATAATCCACAAAAAATAAACAGGGTCCCGAGTGACCAGAACTTATTATTTCTCTGATGCTATGTTTTTATGTTTGTTTCCTTTTAAAACAGACAAGTCAGCAGCTCCATCTGGGTTACACAGAGAAGGGGGGGTGGTATTTGGTCTTTTACTTGGTTCCACATGTTCTGAGCAAGAGGAAAGAAAGCAAGCCTGTCTGGTAGACCTAGGCATTGGTGACAGTCTGTGATGGATCTTTACATTTTAGTTTCTTTTCACAACAATAAAAGCTGAATATCATCTACTTAAACTATACAGTAATAAATAGTTGCAACAAAAACATTGGTATGAACAAAGACACTAATATAATTTGATACAATAAACATATTTTTGCATTATGATATATACATGTTTAAATAATACATAAATTTAACATAAAGATACATATTAGGCAGTTTGTACTTTGAAAATATTTTTAGATCTATCAGGCCATCTGTTCCTCACAATAAACCTGGGATGATGACAGTCATCCCATTCTATAGACAACAAAAGTAAAGGGGTGTGAATTAATTCTCTTCAACATCACTCACCCAGCTGGGGGGCAGAACAGAGTGTGAGCCATGTTTTCCTGGTTTCAAGACAAAGCTAACAACTTATTCTTAAACAATAGCTTCCACAGAAAACAAGCCTAGCTAATTCTCATCTCCTGCACGACTGTAGCCTGGTTTGTTACGCTCATTACTAATCGCTACTCTAAGCAGCAGGCAGTATCTTGGGAGGAAAAATGTCTTGATGCCAAGTATGATTTCTAACGTGTGTAAGTTTCATAAAGCAAAGGAAAGCTTGGACATGTATTACACGGCTGATGATGAAACAGGACACTTACTGAGATGGATGTCTTTTTAAACACAGCAGCTGCACTATCTGTGTGTGCATCCATCCTTACATGTGAGTGTAAATGGCAATGTGAAAAATATGGTCCTTAGAATGGCAAACCCCCAAGCCTCATTAAATGTGAGTTTATGAAATACATTGATGTGCCAATGAACACAAAATATTCCTGTATCTCTGATGGAAAGTATCATTCTTTAAGGTATGTTGGGTAAATATGATTCTATAAATCTAGGGCTCCCCAGGTAAGAATTTTCTAGCGAGTTCAGTAGCCATTAGGGGGATCTGGCCCACTGTGATTTTATTTGCTTCAGCAAATGGGGAAAAAAAAAATCTCTCCATTGCTCAAAGCTCTTGGGCACACAATTAAAAAAAAAAAAAAGAATTACAGTATTAGCAGTCTTAGAAGACACTCCCAGGTAGGTTAATAAAATATAAATACTTGCAGTGGCCAAATAATAGCACATTTGATTAGGAAGGTGGGGGGGATTGGTCGTTAAGGTCCAGGAGAGTGATAAAGTTGCCGCTATGGGCTTGTGAGCTCTCTCTGCGTGGCTTCAGAGACTGTAGCTGTGTTTTCCCCCAGTGGCACTGCCAGCTGCAGCTCTTAATGAGTTATTACATCCCGGGCTGAGCAGACAACATGGCATATTAGGAAATATTTTAAAGAAAAATTTGCCGCCTTGCAGAGTGAACATTTTGAAGAGGCTAGAAATGAGCCCCTGAGACCTTTCTTGAGAGGAGGTTAAAATAGAAAGTCTTCCTGGGAAAAGACAACATGATTTTTATCAATGATCTAAAAGCTGAAAGTCAGCATGCCAACATGCAGAGAGAAGTTACTGCAGTTCTTGCCTCCCACAGAAAGGTTCTTGTAACAAGGAATAAGTGAGTCTCACTGAGAGGAAAACAGAAATTAGAGTCCCCCACAGCCCTCTAAAAATATTGCATGTCAGGTGAGTGTTTATCCATTTTAATATTTTTAGCAATAATGGCTGAAGATACTCTTGGCATGTGTGCATCAATAAAAACATAAGGTAAGGGCCAAGAAACAGAGTCTGTGGCTTTTGAGGAATCAGTGCCTTATGGAAAAATGTACCCCTGACATAGAAGGAAGCTAGAGAAAGAAAGCAGCGCAGAACTCCTGTGATTGTTCTTTTCCTCGATATTTTCCATTTTATCCTCTCAAGAGTTTTGAAAGGTGAATATTTTGAAGTCTATTTTTTTTTTGAGCAAGAAACTGAAGCAGAGAGAATGCAAATGATCCAGATCTCTGCAGATAGAAGTGTCTATGCCATTCTACTGTAGCCATAATTCTAGTGTTGATATAATTCCTTCAAATTGCTGCGGTGGTGTTTTTTCCTCTGCTGTCTATCTCTTCAATTCTTCAGTCATACGGTGAGCTTATAGTGAAGGGAACTCTTTACATTTCTCACAACTCATACCCCAGGAAGCAAGCCTAGGAGGCTGCGGGTGGTTAGCCATTGCCTTGAGTATTACCACAGTTTTCATCTGTTTGGTTTGCACTTTCCAATTCCTGTTACCGTCATCTTCCTACTCCCCTTTCTCTTTTTTCTTCTGTTACTCCATGGTAATATCAGCTCCACTAATTTTTGGAAGCATTCAGCAGTTGGTAATTTGCAGCTATGAAGCAGGAAAATGTGAACTTTTTCTTTGTGGAAAGAATTCTATTTTTTTGGTGTGAAACGCACAGAGATTTCAAAGTTTCTCTAAGGATATTTTACATCATACATTTACTAAATACCTACAGTTTGTCTTGGATGGTAGTGGGAGCTTGATAATTTTGTGTATGTAGTGTAGGAGAAATAACAGTGAATTCTTAAATGATGTGATAGACCTTCTGGTATTCAGAAGTTAAAGAAATGTATACGTATATGTATAAAATCAGAGATAATAAAAACTATTGTAGCATAAAAAATAAGCAAAGAGCCAACACTATGCAAAGTAGAGATAAATTGATTTTGATTGGAGAAAAATGAGAAGTTTATAAGAGGAGAGCTGGGCCTCATTACACAGAAAGGCAATTTGAGCTGGCCTTACTGTATGGTACAACTGGTCAATATAATAAATCAAAAACCCTCTCTTCTGATTCTTTGTGGGATAACTTTTGAATCACAATAAAATGAGTGTTTTCATGTTCTGTGTCAAAATTTATTTCATTTTTCTGATATCCTTTTCCTTTAACCAGTTGTTTTCTACTTTTTTGAATCTTTAAATATGCTTCTAAAAATCAAAGTGAGTTTCAATATTACGTCTTGGGGCTGGAATAAGAAGTTGAGAGAGGTCTGTGGCTAATCAACATAGAAGAGACACTCATAGACTATCACAAGGTTTCTGAATCTCACTGAAATAGACAAATACAGTGGCTGCCAATTGGTGCCCCAGCTTTGGAAGACACCTATAGTCTGAGTGCAGAATGATCCAGCTCACATGTGGGATAACTGTGAAATCTTCTGTGGTACTTCATAGGCAAGCTTCAGGAGCATGATCTGGCTCTGAGTATGTTAGGGAACCTAGCTTAACCCAAATTTTTCTTCCATATGGTAAGTAATATTCCTTTTTACAAGCCACAGCTTCCTTTATTATGCCTTTACTCAGGCTCATAATTAAAATGCCTTATAATGTTGTTCTATCATAATTATTAATTCAACAACTATTTACTAAGTATCTATTATATACTAGATCTGAGGAGGTGCCTTCCCCTCTCCAAACAATATTTTTGGTGTTGCTGTTATATAAATCAAGATAGCCTTCCTACTTCTTTGCTTCCATTTTGCAAATTTCTTAAATTCTCCTCTTTCAATTTTTCATTTTAATTGGTAATGATAATTAAACCCCCACTTAATAAAATTATTGTGAAGATTTAATGACAATATATGTAAAGTACTTATAAGACTGCTTGATATATGTAAATATCTTATAAATAAAACCTCTTCTGTTTTTATTTTTATTGCCTCCTTGGGGTAGGGAGGTTTAATCTGGGTCTTTAAGAATAAGTAAAATTTAGGTCTCTCTAGATGATGTTAACGTAATAAGTACAGTGGGTGAAGTTGTATGGGGGATGTTCAAGTAGAAAGATAATTAGACTGGGAATCAGAGTACCTGTGTGTTAATAACCGTGAAAAACACTTATAATAAAAGTGATAATAGGAATTGCATTTAGTACCTAGTATATAGAGCTGGGCTAAGACATGAACATAGACTACTGCATCTACTGCATCTAATCCTGTTTGCACAACCTTGCTGAAATTGCTTCCTTTGGTAATTCCTTGTACTCCTATTGTCAAATGGAGTATTAAACTTGATCACTGATCATCACATTTTTTAATTATTGCAAGAATCCTCTGAAAATCAGAACTTTTAGCAATTGTTTCTAGTGAGAGAAGCCCTCATTGAAGTGACAGTTGAATAGTCTAGGGAAAATGTCAGAGAAAAGGCCATTAGGATGCAGGGTATTGGGAGGAGGGTGCGAGGGAGGTCTCGTACCCAGAGAAGAGCAGGAAAGATAGGAGTGGCATGGATCAGGGAAGATGCTGAAGTCGGATAAGATTGTGGTCGTAATGTCGTTGGCAGCTAGAATTCTTACATGCCTTCTGTGAATCACAGCTGCGTTAGTGTCATCCAGTTAGTATGTTTCAAAATTGTTATTCCAATCCACATTGGCCAGATTCGAAAATAGAATCAGACTTCTATTTCTCCATCTTTAAAAAGTTTTTCTAGGCACAAGGCTGGCCACTGGAGAAAAAGATTGGTAAACACGCTCTCTCCCTCCCCTCATGAAGATTACAGCCTACTGAGGAAACAGAATAACCAGTGTCGAATGGTAAATAGTATAAATGAAGCAGGATATTTCCCTGACCCCTCGGCAGGACTCATGAAGGGGGTGCCTCGTTTACTCAGCCCTCGGCCCTCAAATCCTTGCAGGAGGGAACACGTAAGCACAGAGCATGGGAACTGGAATGCACGGTTCCCATGCTAGAACTAGCTGGCCACTTCGGCACTGGCAGAGGTGAACTCCACTCGCTGGGACCACTGCACTCCAACCCCTTGTGGGAGGGAGCACGCAGGTGAGCAGGTGCAGGAGCCAAGGTGAGCGTTTTTGGGCACTCGCAGGAGCAAAGTCCATGCAGACACAGTAGCAGCATCTGGGGATGCCTGTGACCTCTGAAGCCCCAGAAAGAGTGTTACAGTGCTTTAAGCTGTGTATGGCTTAAGTGTTAATAGCTCAGTGGATGCTCTGCATTTTTGCGTGAGGCGGCTGCCTTCCTCCAGCCAGTGCAAAGGGTCAGTGTGACAGCCTTTTGCATCCTCACTTATGGTTTCCAGGTTCTTGTCCAGCGTCCAGGAGAAGTGAGGTCACATGAACAACTGAAGGATGGTAAATGTGGAGGATTTTATTGCTGATGAAAGATGTAGCTCTTAGTGGGAAGGGGACCTGAAAAGGGGATGGGGCGGGAAGGTAATCTTCCCCTGCAGTCTGGCTGTCTCTGGCTGAATTCTTCTCTGAAGTTACACCATCAAGCTATCGTTCTGAAGTCGAGCCACTTCTCTGCGACGTCCAGCCGTAGCCTCCGATGTCCAGCTGCTTCTCCTCTCTGCCCAGCTGTTATAGGCACACGATGGGGGCTGGGGTGGGCCATGGGTGGTTTTGGAAAAGGCAACTTTGAAGTAGGAACAGGAATGTAAGTTCTCACTTTGGGCCATGGTTTCAGGCTTTTCACCCTGAGGGTGGGGCTTTCACCAGGGACCCACTCTTTTCTGCCTAGAATTTCTCTGCCTCCTGTCCCTATCATAAACCTGGGGAAAATAAGATTCTCTAGGAACACATAGGAAGGGCATGATAGCATGCCCCAAGGCAATGGGATAGATGAAATTCACCAACTAATGAGCAAATAACATGGCTAATTTTAAAGATATGTCATTACCAGGCTGTTGTCTCAGGGGTCTGTGGATCACTAAGTAAGGGACCCTGGTGCTCTATTGATTATGCTAACTTTGTTTCTCATCATTGCCCTACACCTTTAATGTTCTGAAAATTATATATTGTGTTTCTTCACTTCTTCCAGCTACCTTCAGAATTTTATCACATAAAAGCTTTAGTTAATAATTAACTAAAAATAAAACAAGATGAATTTATTTTTGTCTCATTTCCCTTGAATCTCCTAATGGAACTTCTCATTAAAATTATCTGAAAATTGATTTTAGAGTGTTATTAAATTTTTAACACCATACATCAACCATTACTTATATTGAAAATAATTTATAATATTGTTAGCTCATTAACCTATTGTTTCTTTTATTCTATGTCTTCTCTTTGCTTGTTGACTTTTTCCACCACTTTATGGTGGTATATCCTTGAGAACTACGTATTTTACAAGTAGTATTTCTTGAATGGTATATTCCCCGAGTTATTGAATGTACAACAGTCTTTTATTTTTCCCCCACAATTAACTCACAATTAGGTATAAGTGAAAATCTCAGGTAAAAAATCATATTTTTTGGAAGAAGTTACTTCATAGTCTTCTAGCATCTAGTGTTGCTGATAAGTCCCGACAAACTGTATTTTTTTAATATTCTGCCAAATATCAGAAATTTATATTTATCTTTGGTGTTCTTAAATATCACATGCATGTTTCAAGGCATGGCCTTTTTAAAAAAATATATACTACTTGACATTTAGTGGGTCTTTTTAGTCTGAAAATTTAGGTCTTTTGGTATTTTGAAAGTTTTGGAAAATTTTTCTCTGTCATAATAATTCCATATCTGCATAATCCCTTTTTTCTTATTCCCTCCCTCCCTCCCTCCCACCCTTCCTTCCTTCCTTCCTTCCTTCCTTCCTTCCTTTCCCTTCTGGAGGTTTCCTTTAAGAGGTTATTGTTTTGTTTTTTTCCAAATATAGTTTAGTTACAACATTTACTTTATCAATCTATATTGCAGAAGGCTGTTAAAATATCTATTTCTATGATGACAGTCTTGTTTTTAGCTCTTTTTATAAATTTTATTTTGAAATGATTTCAAATCTACAAAATAGTTTAAAGAATACAAAGAGATTCTACCCCACTTACATTTTTCCTTTTTCCTTCCTTCCTTCCTTCCTTCCTTCCTTCCTTCCTTCCTTCCTTCCTTCCTTCCTTTCTTCCTTCCTTCCCTCCCTCCCTTCCTTCCTCCCTCCCTTCCTCCCTCCCTCCCTCCCTCCCCTCTCCCCCACCTTCTTTCTTATTTTACCTTCCTGGAACTTCTGCTAACATTTGCTGGGGTTTGTGAGTTAATACTGAATTCTTAACTTTTCTTATCATTTAAGTTTGTCTTTAAGTCGTTTTCCATACTCCAGGAGAATCTTACCTTTCACCTTCCTGATCAATAATATGGCATTAAAATATTTAGTCTATGATTCAGCTATTCAGCACCTATTTTTTATGTATATATTCATAATTTCTACCAACTTGAATTCGTTCTTTTTTATAACAACTTATTCTTGTTTACAGTGAAGATACCTCTTTATCCCTTTAAGGATACTGTTCTTTGAAAGCCATATATTTTTATTTCTCTAATAAACCAACTTGTCAGTGTCTTAGTTTCTGTTTACTGAATCTTGTACATTTTTCAAAGTACTTTTTCTTTTATTAAATATTCGATTCCTCTTGATTTGGTGCTCACCATTTTATGTGAGATCGCCTTCTAATCTTTGTGTGGCTCTAGATGCTGGTTGCTGTATTCAGCCTCCAAAGAGTGCAGTCTGTGCTGCAGTGTATGGCTCTCTGGTTGCTTTTTCCCTGGGTTTGGTGACTAGTCACACTTTTGAAAGTAAATAGCTACCCGGGACACCGGTGCTACTTATTTGGCCATTTTGCCCATTGCACTGTTCTCCTCTGAGTTCCAATGCTGAGGGAAAATGTGTGATGGGAAAGGGCTGATGACCCAGCCGGTCCAAAAGCTGCTCCTTCATTAATCACTTTCTGAAACACCCAGCCTGCCTTCTTCCAGCATGTCTTACCTTGGTATTTCTGGAGAGATTCCTCCAGTGACAGAAGTTTCCCCTGTGCCTGAACTAGACTGAGGTTTCCTTTAAGAGGTTGTTGTGCTGTTTTGTTTGCTTTATCCAAATGTATTTATAACATTTACTTTTTCAATCTGTATTGCAGAAGGTTGTTAAAATTTCCATTTCTCTGATGGCACTCTTATTTTCTAGCCCTTCTTTTAAAAACTTTTCATTTTGAAATGATTTCAAATTTGCAATGTAGTTGAAAGAACATACTAAGAGATCTCATCCCCACTTACATTTATACCAGATTTATTTACCCTTGGTCCTCTATTGTATTTTTTTCTTAACTATTTGAATATAGGTTGAATATATATTTATAGCTTTTGCCAATTTATTACTAAATTGTATTGATCTTCAGTATTTTCTAAGATCAAGGATATCCTTTTAGATAAATACAGTAAAGTGTAGTTGAGAAAATTTAACATTGATATGACAAAACTTTTATCTGATCTACTGTCCACATTCCAATTGAAAAAAAATTCCCATTAATGTCCTTTATAACATTTTCCCCCTCCATTATGTTATTTGGTCCAAATTACACATTTCATATAATATTTGCATATTTTTAATCCTTCTTTAATCTGAAAATTCCTCAGCCTTTTTTGTCTTCAATGACATTGACATTTTTAAGACACCATGGCAGTTGTTTTTGTATTTGTCTCACAATTTAAGTTTGTCTGATGTTTCTTTATAATTGATTGGATATTTCAGCATAT
Source organism: Hylobates moloch (assembly GCF_009828535.3). Taxonomy (NCBI): domain Eukaryota; kingdom Metazoa; phylum Chordata; class Mammalia; order Primates; family Hylobatidae; genus Hylobates; species Hylobates moloch. The sequence goes on along the minus strand of NW_026652288.1, from coordinate 13,780,184 downwards.
TTGGCTAAGGTACCACATAAGTGAGGTTGTGTGCTTCTCGGGGTTTGATATCAAGAGGTACAGGATGATATTTTTCCCTCTAAATGGTTAGGAGTGTCGTCCATTTTCTTCAGTGTATAGTTAATATTTTCCTTTTTTTTTTTTTTTTTTTTTTTGAGACGGAGTCTCGCTCTGTCGCCCAGGCTGGAGTGCAGTGGCATAATCTTGGCTCACTGCAAGCTCCGCCTCCCGGGTTCACGCTATTCTCCTGCCTCAGCCTCTCCAAGTAGCTGGGACTACAGGCGCCCGCCACCACGCCCGGCTAATTTTTTTGTATTTTTTAGTAGAGACAGGGTTTCACTGTGGTCTCGAATATTTTCCTTTTATAAAGTAATTTACAGGGAGCTATATATAAATATAAAACACATTTAAATATAAAATATATAAATATAGAAATCTCTTTTACTTTCCCTGGACTTAGTATCTAGTGATTCATGCCTGATTCATGCTTACTGTGATAGCTATGAAACAGTAATATCTAAATTTATCATTCTTACATATTTTTAGTTGGCATTCTAAATATAAAAAAGGGATTTTTGTTGTATATCATCTATGTTTTTATTTTATTTCTGGATTCTTATTTTATACAATAGGATATAATCCATTATTACTTTCCTTATTTTTATGCTAAAATTTTCCCAGAACCAGCCACCAGTGAGGACTGCTCCAGAATGACTTCTGTGTTTTAAAAATATGTCCTTGTTTATTTATTCGTTCATTCAAGAGCATTCTTTTATTTTTGAATGGTGCAACATGTTCCAGGTTCATCTTGTATTTTGTTTCTCAAACATGGAGATAGTCTTTTTTTTTTTTTTTTTTTTTTTTTTTTAGACTCCTGGTTCCTTCTACTGGGGAATAGTATTTATTAATAGAAACCAATATCTGAGGCCAGGCACGGTGGCTCACACCTGTAATCCCAGCATTTTGGGAGGCCGAGGCAGGCAGATCATGAGGTGAGGAGATCGAGACCATCCTGGCTAACACGGCGAAACCCTGTCTCTACTAAAAATACAAAAAATTAGCCAGGCCTGGTGGCAGGCGCCTGTAGTCCCAGCTACTTGGGAGGCTGAGGCAGGAGAATGGCGTGAACCCAGGAGGTGGAGCTTGCAGTGAGCCGAGATCGCACCATTGCACTCCAGCCTGGGCGACAGAGTGAGACATCGTTTCAAACAAAACAAAACAAAACAAAAAACCAGTATCTGAGCAGTATCTGTGCTCATTACTGTGGGAGTCTTGTTGATTCTAGTCCCTTTCAGAGTTCAGAAATCGGAGAATTCCCTTTAATTCTAATTCAACCCCAAAGTGTTCTTGCATCTTTTCCCTCCTTCCATATTGTTTCTTCCTTCTATCATGGTAAAAACCTTGATTCTCAATAACATAAACATATTTATTTCTCAGTCTTCTGACACATACAAATAATACCATAATTGCTTTACCCATATCAGTGCAAAAAATTAAACTACTATTGAGAGCCCATGATTTTTTGATGTTCTTATACTTTTATTTAGACTGAAGTTGTATAATCAAAGTTATGAGTTCCAAAGTTATCTGGCTTAGCCCCTCTGCCTCCACAGTGTGGTTGTTATTCATTTGAAATAAAACTAAATCTGAGTCTGGTAGCATCTGGCTCTAGGATTTACTTCCCCATTTTTGTTGATTGAATTTTATTTTTCAAATAAGTCAACTATTAACATGGTTCCCAAAGTAAAAGTGACATAAAAAGTATACTCGGGAAAGTATTTCTGTTTTTCTGTCTTTCACTCTGTCTCTCCCTCCTTCCTTGCCTCTTTTGAGTGACCAGTATTATTAATTTCTGGTTTATCTATTTTCCGTGTGCGTGTGTGTGTGTGTGTTTGTGCACGTGTGTGGTTCATAGCAGAACTAAGAAGAGATATATTTTAGGATGGGCAGAATTCTAAGGTGACCCCCAATGAGTCAGTCATATCCTTATATAATCCCATCCCCTTACATACAGAAGGAATCTTTAACTTGCTTTCAGTCCATAAACATAGGCTAGAAGAAGGGACAGTCACTCCCTTGGTTATGTTACATTATATAAAACTGAAGAGTAAGAGCAAGAAAGAGAGAGAGATTGTCCTGCTGGCTTTGAGGTGAGGACCTCCGATATTGTGAGAAGACCTGTGAGAGTGCCACTTAACAAGGGACTGTGGGGCCCTTTAGGTGCTGGGCATGGCCCCAGCTGACAGCAGAAGGAAAGAAAGAACCTCGGTCCTTTATCCACAAGGAATTCAGCCAACTACCACATGAACTTAGAAGAGGACCTCAAGCTCCAGAAAGGAATGCAGCCCACAGTACACCTCTACTTCAGTCTTGTGAAACCTTGAGCAGAGAATTCAGTTTAGCTGTGCCCAGATGCCCAACCCATGGAAAATATGAAATTAGGAAAACAAAAAGGCATAAGCTGCTAAATTTGTGGTATTTTTTTTCTTAGCATTGAAAACTAATACATATATTTCCTTATTTTTGATTTTATTTACAGTAAAAATAGAATTCTTTGTATATTCTTTTACACTTTTTAAAAGCATCATATCCTGGAGATCTGCATGCCAGTTAATTTACAGATTTTTTTCTCAATCTGGAGATCACAGTTGCGTAACAATTATTATAACAACAATTTTTCAACATGTGGGCAGTTATTCATTTCTAATACTTTGCAATTATAAATGATGATAGTTTAACTTTTTAGAAACGTGAAAATTATTTTCTTCTAGTAGAGAAAGTAAGCCCATTTATCCTTATTGATATGACTAATATTTGGTCCCAGCTCTACCATAATATTTTATTTTATAATTTCTCCTTATTCATGTTAATTTTCCTTGTGTGGAGTGTCTTCTTTGTTCTCTCTGTTTTTTTGATATTTAGTCATGTTTGTATTTCTGTTCTAGCAGCTACCTTTATACTGATGCCTTTTATAAGTGTCCTGAATCCCCTCTATTCTTCCTTCACCTTTTACTATCTGGGTTGTTAGTTTTAAATGCCATCCTTTGATTCCACTTAACAATGTATACAGTATTCAATTATCTCATTTTCTATTGTCTTTGTTCTCTCCCCTTTTTGACTTTTTAAAGTTACAATCTTTTTGCTTTTTCAGTACATATAATATGTGTCTACTGTCTATGGCATTCATGTTCCTACCATTCTAGACTTACTAATAAATATGGTATATCTTTCTCTGTCTCTTAGTATTGCTGAAGCTGTATCATGGGCCGTTTTATTTGTGCCTAGTGTTAATCCCATGTAGAATTATTTGGGGGGAGGGATGAGATATGTAAAAATATATAAAGTCAGGTGGTCTTCCATATTCTAGGGTTATCCAGTCTGGATTTCTATTTTTTTGTCATTTTAATTTTTAAAAAATAATTTTTTTAGATTTGGAGTTGGAGAAAAAGCAATTGCATGTCCTCGTTTTGCCAAGCTAGTACAATTTTGAAAGCTATTATAGCTTTGTTCTCTCTACACAGTTTTTGATATTTAGTTTACCCGTTGAAGCTAATTTCTGGATGAACTGACATATTCTGTTTCTCAGCCAAATGGCAAAACTGTCTTATTTTAGTGTTTCAGTACCTCAGCCAGCATTCCTGCGCTCACTCAACCAAAGCCTTGGCAAAACTTAGGATGGCTTTGACAAAAATTGTTCTGACATGCATGATTAGACAAGTTGGAGGACATAATAAAATGAACTGCATTGTCATTTCACCTCCACAACTTCCGCAAACATTCCACTGCTGTTGGTCTTGTGTAGGCCATTCACCCAGAATAAGGAATGGGGTATGCTAGTAAAGTCTGCTATAGATAGGTGATGGATAAGTAGGAGTTAACCTGGTAAAAGAGGATGGAGACAGAAGTTCAAGGCCTAAGGAATTATACACGGGCTGAACACAGCATAGACAGAAGAGGGCAGAGAGAAGGAGTGAGGAAGAAACCAAAACAACAGGGCCTACTTTCGTCCCTACTTTGCTTGCTAGCCCTGTGACTTGTAAGGAAATCCCTTCTTTAATTAAATAAATGTAACACTACAAGAGGAAGTGAAAATTCCTAGAGGGATATCAAGGTCATTGGTATGGATAGTAGTTTTCCTTCCTCCTGACTTCTCCTAGGGAATGCTATGTTTTATTTTTTAGGAAGGTGATTCTCCTGCATGAATTTGCTTTCCTTCCCTGAGTTTTCACATCATACTTAGTGTTCTTGTCCTGTATAGTCCCCCATTTTTGTATTCTTTATTGGTATTGTGGCCAGGTTTCATACTGAGTCTCTCAGGTTTAAAATATCTACCTCTCTAGTTTCACAAAGCATCTCTGAGAGTAGTTATCAAGGCAATCAAATAGCGCTGTGAGTGTGTTCACGGCCCCAGGAGCCTCTGGATAGAAACGTTGCAAATTTGGTCAGGAACATGAAATAACACAAGACATTTCTTTATACAGCATGCCTCATTCTTACAGCTTATTAGTAGATACAGAGAGGGAGAGTAACCGGGGGAAGGGAACAGAGAGAAGAGAGGACAGGAGAGGTGAGAAGAGGCACAGAGAGGACAGGAGGGAGGAGAGAAAGAGAGGAGAATATTTCTTACTGTGCAATTCTATCCAGTGTATTAACCCCCTTTCTATAGGCATTCATATACTGGGTAGAATTGCACTGCATGAAATTTCCAAATTATTAGACAAAACTTGCCACTCACTATAGAACGGGAAAATTCTACATTATTACCTGCCCAGCCATTTTTGTAGTTTTTCTTGCAATTCTGGTACGAACAGATTTTGCTTTTGCATTATTTTGAATCATCCTCTGCAGATGCAAAGAACCAGAGACCAGAAAGAATCCATTTCAGTGAGAATGGGAGCAGCTGTCATGCACTGGATTTCTAGAGATGGCAATAGCTGTGATTCTAGTGGGACCTGCCCAGTGTCCAGGGGTTGGGATTGGCATTGCAAACTATGTAATATATGCCCAACAGGAGAGACAGTAGTTTTCTAGTGAACTAGTTTTGTGACATGATTTTAGGTATTTTCCTGACTTTTTACCCCAAATTCTGGGATGCTACTCTTCCAGAGGACTGTTCAATATTCTTTTGCATAAATTTTTCCTGTTTAGCCTCTGTTGCTTGCAACTAATAACTCTAATATACTGAATAAGTCACTTTTTCTTTTTGGGACTTTCGTTGTTGTGAAATTGGCTGATTCTTCTATATATTTCACTAAAATAGTCTATCATCGTAAGATTCATTAAAGACTCTTTATGTTAGAAATTAAATCAATAAGAATAAGAGTTCCTTGAATTAAAAAAAAAACGAAGAATGGCTCATTCCAAATTTTCAGAAACTATTTCACACACATTAATGATTTTCTAATATCAAATGATTAATGACATGACAGTAAACGTCTTACTCCATTCAGTGAATTTCTGATAAGTTAGAAATATGTTAATCACAGAAGCAAGAAATTTACGTTTCTTTTTAAAAAGGATTTGATTATAGTTCTAATGAGAAATGATTTTTAAAGGGGTGTGTAATTTGCCATTTTGAACAAAATAACACTTTTTATGGTAATTGAAATATGCAGAGTGAAGATATAATAAAAGTAGCTTGAGATGTTGTCTGGGAAGGCGAAGAGCTCCAGGGGAAAAAGGACTGAGAGTCAGAACATATAAACTGAGCATTCCATTACTTTCCAGGGGAAGGAGATTCAAGAATTTCTTTAAGATCAAAATAAAGATTTTTTAAGACCATCAGTTTCTTTCTGGAAAATATTTCAGAGTATTTGACATTTACATACCTTTATGGACAATGCGAGATATTTTTTCAGGTCACCAGAACGTAAGTATATTTTAAAACATTCACCAGTAAAGATAGTTCAGCTTTCTTAAGATTGGACATATATCTTACAGTGTGCAAAACTTACCATTTTGAAAACATGCAACTTTAGAAGAAACAAATTTATTTGTGCAGATTTCACCAATAAAAACTCTTTTATGGCTGTGAAAAAAATTTTAAAAATAACAACACAAAATTTAAAATTTGAAGGGTTAATTCCCCTTGGGTGATTTTTAGGATGTTTCACCACAAGATGTAACAAAACAAAAAGGCAAAAGCATACTTTTTCAATCACCTAAAAAATCACTGACACTTTTGTGATAAATTGGTTTAACACATAATCTAATTTTTTTCTTACTAGTCTGAAAATATTGATAAGAAACAAATACATTTTCTCACTACCCATCTTAAACATTCATCAGTGTGATGAATATGCATGAATTGTCTGGTATTTTTGACTGACACACACTTCTTTAGATGTGTCGTTGGTCTAGATAGTGTTTTATCTCAGGTTGAAAGCTCTTCAAAGCCAAGGACTATGCTTTTTACCTTTTTCCAATGGTAGTATTGAATACCAAAGGTCTTTATCAGATATTTGATGATGTCCTCAGTGTACATTTAAACAGGTTTGCATTTCAAAGCCTATGAAACAAGCATTTGCAAGACAGTATATGAATCTGGAAGTCTAATTAGCCAACTTTTGGTATCCAGAACAATCTTGGTTTTTTTGCTTTATTTTGTTTTTAAAATTCACACATTTTTTCAAATATTACATTCAGCTGAACTTTATCAAGTACCGCCTAAGTGCTAGGCACTGTTAGATGCTGAGACTCAAGGGTAAGTGAACAGAGCTGGTCTTTTACCTCATGTCCAGTGACAGACATATATTCATTAAAAAAAATTACACCAAAATCAGGAAAAGGGGAACTGTGGTAAGTGCTGTGAAAACATGTTAAAATAAAATCGAAAATGTGGAAGACATGTTCTGTGTTTTAGTCAGCTTTATATTCCCAAAGACAACCAAATGACCAGCAAATACTCCTTCACTAAAGGTCAGTTTAATTAATCATTTCCATCTTTCATCAAGACTGTTTGTATTTATAATTGGAAGGCTAAGCTGGTTAGAGAGATCAGGACAATGTCCCTGAGGAGTGACTTCTGATCCAAGAGCTGAAGAATGAATCTGCAAGTCCCAGGTAAATACCAGAAAGAAGAGTGCTTCAGGCAAGGGGAATGGCTTCTGTAAACAACGCAAGCTCCTGGCAGCTGGTCACTGGTACGATTGGCCATCCCTTGATACTCACAGCACACTGTCCACTCACAGATATAATGACTACTCACACATCCCAAACTGTCAATATCCAGCTCTTCAATATGAATTTCAAGAGAAAACAATTGGAACCAGTGCCCAAGCAAATAGAGAGCAAAATTAAGACAAGTCCATTCACAATGTTCTTGGGACAAGAGATGGGTAATAAACCCTGCCTATTCAGTATAAAATAACAAGAAGAAATGACCAGTCTAGAGGAGTATCCGAGACACGTCACTCCACACAGAAAGGAACACCAAATTCCTAATAATGATGAAAAGTGAAGTTCTTTAAGGAAACATCCAAATAAACAAATGGAAATGTTAAACAGATACTCAACTGCACCCTCAAGGAAATGAAAATCCATATCAATTAAAACTAACAATTGGAGGACGATTCGTAATGGATTTGAAAATGTGCCACTCAGATATCCCTCCGACAGGACTTGCTGCTGTCATGATGACAGCAAAGAGCTGTCGGTCTGGGGTTGCCTCGGCTGCAGAGAACCATTTAGCACAAATCCAAGCTATTCTCAGGGTGGCCAGCATCCACTGACCAACCATGGTCAGAATATAAAGCTCTGCCCAATATGACCCGACAGGGGGCCTCACTAATGAATTATTTCAGTTCCAGAGCTCCCTGTGAGATTGGCTGACACTATTGTTTAAACTACAGCAGAGCTTGAATTCCGCTTCTGCCCAATACTGACTTATTCCTCTACCATTCACAGGTGTTGATCCCAAGATCACTTCCCAGTAAACATCCTGTGCTAAACTTGACTCAGAGTCGGCTTCCTAAAGAATCCAGCCTGAGACAAAATGCAAGACATCCAATAGCAGATCCAAAATTAAGAGCACCAGATGAAGTGAAAAATGTCAGCACCAAGGAAAGAAACTAAAACAAATTATGCCGTAGTGTTTAAAATCAAATCAGAACCAGCAATATCTAGAATTGACTTGAAGAAAACACAGTCAGCTATGCTGAGGACTAGCTTTTAAATATTCTCAAAAACGAAGTTGAAATGAGCCAAAAGAAAAGCAATTAGACATGAAACATACTACCTGGAATTTAGGTGCTTCCACAAAGATTGTGATTATTAAATAATATAAGCAAAATACTGTTAGAGTAGAAAATATCAAATAGATAAGGCTTTTTTCTAAAATATACATGTACATGATATTTATTGTGGTTTGAAACAAAAACACATGCAGGTAGTTTCTTGGAGAAATTATCTCAGGATACAAGCAGGGAAGTGGAGAACCTAGGACAGGGGAAAGGTGTTATAATGAGCATATTTCCACTATGGACCCCTTGGGCTCAGAAGTGCAATGTGTAACAAACCTTGGCATAATCCCACCAGAAAGGAGACAGAGCCATTTAGCACCTGATTCCCATCCTCCATTGACAGAGGTGAATTCTGGGAACATTAACTTTCCCATGTTGCCAAACAACCTCTTGGCACTGGCGAAAGCCTTTAGAAAGAGAAGAGGAGGAAAAAAAAAAAACCCAAGTTATTGAGGTGGGAAACCGAAAGCATACTGAAAACTGTCAGTGCCTACAGACAAATTCAGATATGGCAAAAGGATATTGGGCAAGGCGTCATTAGCTTTTGAAAAAATAATTTTTAAAAGTCGAGATTGAGATTAAATTTGGTGAGGTAATTAAAATTCAGGAATGAAGAAAATATTGCACAAACACTTGGGGGAAAAAGTCGCCTATGGAAGGGAAAGATAAACCCTCATTTCCACATGGAATGGCATAAAACAAAAAGAGAGTTTTCCAGAGTGTCGTAAAATAAATATGTCTAGTAAATGTAATAGTGGAAAAAATCAACCCTCAGAAACCAAATAACTGCTCATTGATGTGGAATCTCTGGCATTGAATGATTAACCATAAGAACAAGATCCACAATGTCTCTTGTGATTATTATTGTGTCCCCTGTACGTTGTATCGGGCTTATTAGAGGTACTCAATAAATACTTATTGAACAAATTAACATGTGAGGAACAGGATTTAATGTTCAATAGCATTGGTAATTATATGTGCAAAGAGTAAGTAGTTGCAATAATAATTTTTGTTCAGAAAATGCCCTAAAATATTACACAAAATTAGTATGCTCTCCAATTAAAGAACTAATAATTCTTCAAGCAAGATATTAAGAAAAAGTACAGTCTTCTTTTATTTGACTTCTCAGACATAATTATTGCTAAATCACTACACAGGGCTTGACCTGCCCATGCATGTACACACATATAATCACTTAAACCTGTGTAGGTGTATGTTTGTGTATGAGAAATAGGTTGTTAGTATAAGCCTGACTCCTGAAATCACAGTTGGTTGAAATATGAACAAAACTATAGTACAAGGCCAGGTGCGGTGGCTCATGCCTGTAATCCCAGCACTTTGGGAGGCCAAGGTGGGTGGATCACCTGAGGTCAGGAGTTCGAGACTAGCCTGCCCAACATGGATAAACCCCCTCTCTACTAAAAATACAAAATTAGCTGAGTGTGGTGGCACATGCCTGTCATTCCGGCTACTAGGGAGGCTGAGGCAGGAGAATCACTTGAACCTGGGAGACAGAGGTTGCAGTGAGCCGAGATCAAGCCATTGCACCACAACAGCCTGGACAACAAGAGTGAAACTCAGTCTCAAAAAAAAAAACAAACAAAAAAAACTATAGTACAAATAAATAATAAATATTTAAAAGTTAAGTTTAATAAATATACTAAATTAAATAGAAATGAATAGAAACAAAAACTACTGAAAACTAAAAGTATCATAAGCATTAATATCAAAGACAATTTAAACTGTTATTCAAAGGAAAATGTTTAACATTAACATATTAATTTCATAATAACAAAGAATAAAAATGAATTAACTGACTTTCCAACAAGAATTTTATAGTAGAGTAAAAATGACTATAGGGAACAAAATGTGAAAATCAATAAAGATAAAATAATAAGTTATGAAATGGTAAAATAGGAGACTTGAGAAATAAATCCCACAATTAGTAAAACAAATACACAAGCAAGTAGTAAAAGGGAAGCGTGAAAAATACATAAAATTAAGAATTAAATGAGAAGATAACCACAGACACAATCTCACGGAACAGATAAAGCCTACGTGATATACATACTTTTCTATAAATTATAGTAACCACAATTGACTTTAAACTTCAACTTCCAAAATAGTATGGAGGCAAATATAACATAAAGAGCCCCCAAAATACTCACAGGCAAACTATTTCAAGAAGCAGTGATTTTAATGACATTTAAGCTATTACAGAGTATTCTGCATAAATATTCAAGAATATGAGTTATAAGCAGGTTAATTGCAGATTTATTTGTAATAGCAGAAAATGTAAAAACTCTGTAGATGTCATACTTCTTTGCATGAGACTGGAAAATTACCATGAAGAATTCACATTCCTTCTGTTTGAACTTGTCTACAAACATTCCCAATTCTGGTTAAGCCTTTATTACTTATTTCCCTGTACTTCTTCACAGGGAACTTTGTAGAAGTTGAAGTTTAAAGAGGCTCACTCTTCTTCTAATGACACTCTTCTGAGCAACAAGCTGTCCTATTTTCGTGGCATTGAGAAGAGCAGTCACATGAATAATTTTCCTAGGCTAAAAGCTACCTGAAAATTTGTTTTGCCATTCAGGAGTAACTGATCCCTTTACTTCCTATATTCTACTCTCAAATAAGTATTCCTCCACAGACCTCCGCCCTCACTGTGACTTTACTGCCCCACACTGCCTTTTTAACTGTCACTTGTCATTTGATTGTTTTCATTTCAAGATCAGGATCCAGAATTATGCCAGAATCATACCAGAGCCATCCCAATAGCATCTCATGGGATGTCTTCTATCAAGACTTATTGGCCATCCATCATTCTCCACGAAAGAAACTAGATTCAGCCTTCTCATTCATTACTTATTCAACAAATATTTATTGAAACCTATCATTCATCAGTCATTGAGTTAGGTACTGTGGATACAGATATGCATAAGATATAATTGTTGCTATAGGTGATCTTGCATAAGAAGGTTAAATAGATAAAAGCACAAGGTGTTATGAGTGCAATAAAAATGTTTTATGGAAATAGGGAGGAAGAGGAGCCTAAACAATGTGGGAAGGGAGCTAATAGGGCAAGACTTTCTTGGGAAAGTCACATATGAATCATATCCTGAACTGCAGTAGGATTTATTCACAGGAAGATGGTGTGTGTGTGTGTGTGTGTGTGTGTGTGTGTGTGTGTGTTGGGGGCAGGTGTCAGGAATTTACAAGTCATGGGAAAGGGAGCGCAAAGCTCAAAGGCAAAAAGTAACACAGAATATTTTGTACCGAAAGATAATGGGAGAGAAATGTGCTTTTACTACCTGTGTAACAACACATTCATTGAGCTTGTTGATTTTTTATCTTAAGCATCTGAATTTCTAAAAATCAGATTCTTACATTTAAACCAATCTGGACGTAAAAACACTTATACCCGTACCTTGAAAAGATTTTCTTTAGCTTGCCTTTTTCACAAAGCCATTCAAATGATAAACTTAATTTCCACCTTTAAAACACTTTACACAGAAGAAGCCCTTGGGCATGTAGAAAAGAGATGAAAGTAAATATTTATCGGCACAATTCATTTTCTTTTAAGCTCTCAGTCATGCTTTGGATCAAATAGAGCTAAAAGACTTCAAGGATCAAAGGGCTAAATATCATGAAGTGGCCACATAAATTCCAAAGCTGTCTTTCATTTTAGGAATATATTAAGAGTGTCTTTGGTGACCTATAGAAAATTATTTTATGCTCTCGCTCCCGATTTAAAATAAACTCTTGCTAGCACACAAGAGACATTCATAATTTGCTTAATGTCTGCCTTGTGCAGCAGGAAAAAAAATAAAAACTAATAAATTAGAGTGGAAAGAATATTCTTAAGTGCCTGCACTTTGGAGTCATTTATTCATTTATTTATTCAATAATTTGATGATTTGTTTTGTGCGTACATTGTCACAGTGGAAGACACCAAAGGTACCAGCAGACAAGTCAGGCACATATCCTGCTTCTGGGGCCTAAATCCTTGTAGGGAAGATACACAACAATGTGTGTGAACAGATGAACCAACACAGATTCTAATAACTGCTATGAAGCAAGTAAACTGAGTGATATGATATGAAATAATTTAGGAATGTCACCTTAGATAGGATATTAAAGAAAGCCTTTCTTAACAGGTGACATTTAAGCTGTCTTTTTGTAAGTCTCAGTTTACAGACATGTAAAATGTGAATAATAGTACCTTTCTGATAGAATTTTTGAGAGTATCAACTGAAATAATGGACATAAAGAACCAAGCATAATACCTGACAGTTAGTACTTATTAATATTAAAATAGTTACTTACGGAATACACCCCTGTACATTTTTTTTCAGTAAAGGTTGATGAAGCTTGCATAGGTACACCTATTCTGTGAAGTAAGACTGTACACTTTCAAAATCCACTTCTTCCCAGAACTTTAGGATACGGAACATCAAATTAAGAAATGGCCTGCTGCTTCTTTAAAAAATGGCAAATTAACTTATATCAGCTCGTTCCAATGCAAGAACCACGTGAGAGAAAGTAACGCAGAGACAGCCTGAGACCGATACTGGGCGTGCAGAGACAGTCAGGCTTGATGAGGTTGTTGTTTGTTCTAATTATCATCTCTTTCCTTCATCTTCTGCACTTTGCTGATACTGACTGGAGCTCCAGATTCGCCCTCAAAAAACTCATCTGTGTAAGGCCTGGAGCCTTCTCACAGAAGAGTGTAGCTGACAGGTTAAGTGAGATGATTCCGTACTGAGGTTTGGTGGAATCTGAGCTTTTTCAAGTGTTCTCAGGGCCCTAGTTGAATGAGATGACCACAAGTATTTGTGTCACTTGGACATTTGCATCAATCCTCTTTCTGATCTTCCCCTCCATGCAACTTAATAAACATAATAATAACAATAATGGCAAATGAAATCTACATACCATTTTACAGATCATAAAGTGCTGTCTGGTACATTGCCATGAATAGGTTTGATAATAATCCATTGAATTTGTATTATTAGCCACTACTTTTGAATAGAGGAAAATAATTATTTTGAGAAACTAGGTGATTTTCCTAAGAATACCCAGGTAGTAAGGACAGAAGAGGTGCCTGTTTCATGTCAAATTATAATCACTTTGGGAATCTAAGTTCCTGTTTCTGTCTTTTGTTTTTTCTGAGAGTGAAAATGCATGGACTTGTCATTGTCATCCTAAAGAGAACACTAAAGCCAAGATTGACAACTCAAATTTGCCTCCTTTGTAATACAGCATGGAGTATGTGATGGACAAGCTGTTAGAACTGATTATGATTAATACTCTATAGAATGGATCTGGGAGACCTAGTTGTTATTATAACCAATTCCCTTTCCCTTTTTATCTTGGCTGCTGGGGAGTCCTGCATAAATTTTAAGTTGATTTCTGACACAGCTACCACCTCCTTTCTTCATAAATTTTCTTATTTTATTTTTATTTGAACTTTCCTGTGGGTATTTTTATATCTGCATTGATATCTACATTTCTGTCTGTTTCTAAAACTACATTTACACTTGCATCTTTGTGGCAAGCTGCCTCCAGTCCAGTTCAGAAGCAGTCAGGACATAAATCATAAATGTACGGTAGAACTGCTTCACTCAAAGCAATCGAGCAACTTGTGAATGTAGGGAGGGTATTTTGACATTAAAAAGTAAAGCCATTTTGTTTTTAGCATATTTGCCTGGATAAAGACGTAGATTTAAGTCAGTCTGAATTTTGTAATAATTTCATTCGAATCTCATTTATTTTAGCTATTTGCTCATTCTCAGACTTAAATGCCATTCCTTTCTGCGAGCTTCTGTACCATTTCAACAAGAAAGCACATGGACATGTTGGGACACAGCTTCTGTTATTAATTGGAAAAATAAGAAATTTCTGTTTATACAAAACTTGTATGAGGTGCTATTAATTTATTTGTCAAAACATAATTAAACTGTAAACAAATTACCGTACTTTTGACTGATATATTTTGATGCCTGGGTGGGAAATATCTCATTATTTTTTAGTCAATTACAAATATGCAAATCAAGGATTTTAACACAAGTTTTCCTTTTGATATAAATAGTAACATGTTTGGGTTTCTGATTTGGAGGTGATTATTTCAAAATTATTTCCTTCTTTTAGCTTGTAGGCCTGTGTGTGTGTGTGTGTGTGTGTGTGTGTGTGTGTGTGTGTGTGTATTTGCAATAATTATAAAAATAGCACTTACATCAAGGGATGCCAACTGAATTACTACAGGAAGCTAGCTCAGTAGGAGGAATTATTCCATTTCTAGACAGCATAGTTCACCAAGACACCCTTCCCCAAGTGAGGAGTTCTCTGTTGGTTTTGCCCCTGCTCAACCCCGGTTATTCTTTTTCAAAGGTCACAATATGCTCAGGATATTTCACTACTGCTTTATTAATTTAACATAAATTTGTTGAATACACATCCTTAGACACCACCCTTAGGCCTACAATATAATTTATCATCTAAACTGGGACATTTTTTAAAGCAATGAAGGTGTTATTAATAATCAAGCCAAGACCCATAAGATTTGGAGTTTTATTGACTTTTCTCACAGTCACACTAATAGTGAAGGACAGACGGAAAGCCTGGATCTATGTCAAATATCTTTCCTTGCACTTCCCTTAAGGGCAGAGTAAGTGTTCAACAGATTTTTGAAAATTTAATGAAGGAATGAATCGATATTTTAGTTTCACCATGGCACTTAACATAAACCTTTGGGAAGAAGGATAGAAGTGTAAACTAGGACAGTCCCTGGCAGCCTGGTGCGTAGGTTTGCCCTAACTAAACTAGACCCTGAGTATACAGATACTAATATCCTTCATAGATTGTCTTGTTAGCCATGCCATGAGACTGACATGTATTATAATATAAGAAAACATTGTGTGGTGAAAATGATAAAGGGTTTAGGGTGTCCCACAAGTCAGATGCTGAGTTAAACTTCTGTCATTTTCTAAGTCACTATCTTGAATAACTCTCTTCACTTTTGAAATCGAGCTTCTTCATTTGTAATATATGAGTGTAACAGAGTTCGTACTTCCAAGCAACAGAATCCACAATGGTGATTTATGCAATTCTTTAATAAAATTAACATATTAAAATAATACTGAGGAGCTGTAGAAACATTGGAAAAACAGGCTAAATTGCCCAAATTAAGATGCAACGATCAAAGTCCAGAGCTCCACCCCACAACAAGCTTAGTGAGGAGACTGTTGGTCACACTCAACACTTGGTCCCATGTATTGCACTCCTCCCAGAAACTCCACTGAAACTGTGACTCTGTATCAAAAACTCTCTCTTTCATTTATTGCTCCAAACTGAAGTCCAACTGCATGCATGCATATGATTGTTGATATCTTGATCACATGATTAAGATTTCGCTGCAAAAGAGGCCAGGCAGAAAGCAGGTGGTAGGACACACACAAGGAGAACTCTGCAACTAATGGAAGGATATCCAACCTCATAGGGTTGCTGTCATCATCAAGTTAGCCAATGAGAAAGTCCTTTGTAAATGGTAAAATGCTTCATTATTCATCATATTCCCATACCTGTTTAACAGTATGACATACAAAGAGGTTAAGAAAATATTAATTGGCTAGAGACAACTAAACAACAAGTTATGTTTTCTCCGCTCCCAACTGGGAAAAGAGCATCATGTTTACTATGAGATATACACATTTTACAGACTAAGTGTAGCAATGGTTTAGGAACAACTTTTACCCACCTAGGGAAGTCAATACTTGCAGATGTTTCTCATTGCTCCATATCTTTCCATTTAATGCATGTAATCTGTGCATCCATTTCAAAATAATAACTTTGACTTCACCCCAAAGTGTGTAGACTAAAATAATCTGAACTTTTATGCCACTCAGTGATTAGAAGTTACTCTTGGTTGTTGACCAGCTCTACACTCTTCTTGTGCCTCTGCTTCTGACAACCCTGAACACTCAATATTAAATAGCTATAAAGCCTTCCAATGGGCAAAATGCTTAGGCTGTGCCCCCATCGTTTCAGGACTCCATGGCATATAGACTTAGTGTCCCATCCCACTGTCCTCTTTGAAGATGGGGACACAAGTTTAAGTATTTTTGATTAATACTGGATTAGTCCTTGAAACATATTCATGACCCCAATTTACACTTATAAGTACTTATAATAATCTTTTCCTTTGTGGGAAGTATGTAGATAACACGTGTAGCTTTTTTTGTTTTCCTTTGGCCTAAGAAAACTGAGAACTCTGGTGGCTTTTCCAAATTCACAGTTTGTAAGAGGGAAACCTGCATAGCATGTGTCCCTCTCAATACTATTAGCAAAATTCAACTTCAGTATCGCTTGTATTTATATTATTGAACATGTCCACATTTTGTGGGCATTAGGTCAGAGATTTATCAGTCTTAGCTCAAGAAAAAAGATTTCACTAATTGCCCTTGAAACTGAAGAGATTTGTGTCCTGTAGTAAGTTGCAAATGAAAGTTCCCAACATTATTATAGTTCTGTTTAAGAATACTGGGTATCATTTTCTTGTGGCAAGACCTTTAAAGGTAAGAATGAGGAAAGTTTGTCCTAATTATGGGTACTGTATTGCCCAAATTTCCCAGGAATTAAATTTTAGATGTCCTAGGACCAGACAGAAGTAACTCTTGGTCCAGAAAAATCACATTCAAACAAAGAATAAACCCAGATCGTCTTTTAACTAATGATCTGGTATTTATAGCTGTCTTTGGGAACTAATGTGGTGAGGAAGGGGACTGAGTGAAAGAGAAATGGGAAAGGACTAGTGTAAACCAGTCCCAAACAGAGGAAGCAAAGGTTGGTCCTAAGTGTCAAGTATAAAAAAAATTACAGTTTTCCAGAGGCAAAAATACACTCACTTCTTTTCTATGCTTAGAACCACTGTTCATTTATTTCCAAGAAGAAATTTTTGAAAAGAAAATGTACTTGTAATTCTATTATTTCTTTACATTTTAATCCAGTAGATGCCAACTTCATGGAGATTGAACAAATCTTAGTTTTAGTAAAATACACACTTATCTATGTATCCATCTGTCTATTTACCTGTGTATCTGTGTATCTATCTACCATCTATATATCTGCTATCTGTCCATCCATCCATCCATCTATCTAATCTTTCTCAGTTACTACATTTTAAATGAAAATGTATAACTAAAAATAATGCCATGGGGAGAAAATGAACAGCAATTTGAGTCTCAAGAAGTATCTGAAGAGCAAATATTTAGCTTTAATTTAAATTTTATCTTTGTTATATTGTGAAGTAGTGTTATGGGATCTTTGGAGTGTCACTTTTTTGGCCAGAAACCTCTGTGTGGCTGCTGCAGTGGGGCAGACAGGTTCAGGTGCCAACACCGGTGCCAGCTGTCTGTGAGGCTACCGCTGGACCAGGTGTACTGCAAGAAGTTTCCACAGCTGGCACCAGGGAACATGAAGCTTGGAGATGCCAGGAACTGCAGGGACTCAAGGAGGGAGTCACAGGCTTAGCTCTGGATGCTCCGAGGTCTGGGGTTCCCTGAAGGACTGCAGCTCTTCTCTCTTTCCTTCACCCGAAACATGGTGAGCAAGGAGCATGTCGCAGCCCTGTTTCTGTTATTGCTCTTTTAGCCTTGCCATTTGATGGGCTCTGAGTTCTTGTCCTGTGGCCAGGAAGAATAAGGAAGAATGAGATATGCAAATAAGTGGATGGTGAGCAAGAGGAAGAGGAGCTTTATTGAATGATGGAACAGCTCAAAGGGGACCCCACAGTGGGTAGCTCCTTTCTGCAGCCAGTGTGTCCCATCAAGTGTTCAGGTCCTAGCAGAGAGGGTAGGTGCTCTCCGTAGCTGGTCTTCAGAACAAGTGTTCAGCTATCAGAAGAGAGGTTAGCTCCTCTCTGTAGCTGTTTATTCCATCATCTCTCCGTCTTCTGCTCTCCTCATCCTCTGCTGTGCTCTGGCTGAGCCCAGGACTTTTATGGGCCTCAGAGGGAAGAAAGTGCATTCTGATTGGCCCATGAGCTGCCACGGGTGGCCTGGGAAAGGCACCACAAGTCCCCACTTCAGTCCATGGGACTGGCAGCCCAGTCCCCAGCCTTCAGGCTCTCCCTGGCCTGCAGGTGGGGCCTCACTGGGGATTCAAGGGCTGAGGTGGCAGAGGGCTGACATGTCAGCACTGCCCTGAGCATGCACACACCTGGCTGGGCTGTAATGGCACCAGGGCTTGGCCTCAACCCTATTCCAGCATTGAAGCAGGCACTGAAAGTGGGGAGAAGTCAGGCAGCAGGGCAGAAACCCCTGAGCCTGCAAGGGGGAGGGGCCTGCCTAGGCCCCCAAGGGTGCAGACTGCAGAGATGCCCAGGCCCTGTGCCCAGCCTGTCTGGCTTATGGCCCTGCCCTGTGGGTGGAGGGAGGGCTCCAGGAGTGAATCACCAGCCCTCGCCCAGCCATCAGGAGTGTCAGACCCAGAAGTCACCCCAGTGTGGGGCAGACCCCAGGCACCTGGGTGGCACTGCAGCAGAGCCTCCTCCCAGGGTACAGGAACCTGGCACCCTTGGCGGGGTGGGCATAGTGACCTGCTGCTGGCTGGGTCCTGAAGCAAAGGCTACTCCCACTTTCCCTGAAGTGTGGCCCCAGCTGCGTGCTCCAGGCCCAGCCCCTTGCTCTGGACCCCGCCCTCTGTGTGCAAGCATAACACCACCCAGGCCCAGCTCCACCTTGGGCCTGACTCTGCCTTGGGACCCCCCTCTTCCCAACACCACTGCAGTGGCAGTGGGCAAAAGTGGTGACGAAGGGCCAGGGTCCAGAGAGGCAGAGGCTCTGGGCCTGGGGCAGGTTCTCACCGGCCGCACAAGGGTGGGCTCATGCAGTTGGCTGCCTCGGGGACGTGGGGCTTGGCGGCCCCTCGACCACTGCCACTGCTGCTCCTGCAGCCACTCTTGCTGCCACTGCTCACACCTCCCTGCTGTAGCTGGCACAGTGACAGCAGCCACTCCAGAGGGCCCTTCTGCTGCCATCAGTAGTACAGGAATTCAACTACTCTGATAAAAGGTGGATGTATTTTCTTAATTAGAAATTTAAAATTCTATCTGAAAGTGCTTCATTTTCCTAGATGGAACGCCATGCAGTCTTAGTGGTTTTCCCAAAGTTCGTCTCATGTTAGGTACTCGACCTAAGTAATATTTAGTGCAATTTTTAAAAAATAAATAGGCAAACTCTGAGGCTGGTCACATACCTTGTAAATAAAGCTTTATTGGAACTCTAGACGGGATGAGGGTAAGGCAAGTAGGTTTAGGTTGTACAAATACAATCTTGAGTCTTATATTTATTTAGAATCTCAATATTTTGTTCATCTTGAATTATAGAATTTTTCATTAATTTTTATTTTTTAAAGGCTGCATTAAATATTATTTATCTTAATTACTGAATTATTTGGTACCTGTCTAAAGTCTACCTCTGAGATTAGAACCTTACTTCCTTCATTCTAATTCGGGATTCCTGATATTTTCATCCCAGATTAAATTTTAAACAAAATATATGCTCAAAAATTATAAACTGTAGCTCTATTATGTGAACAATACATATGTTTAGAAAGGAAGGAAGGAGAGATGAAGAAAGGGAGACATAAGGAGAGGGGAAATCATTTTCTTCAACACCTAGGAAAGAATTCCACCACTTTGACCAGCCAGTTGTACGCCCTTATTTTATTTATTTCCATGAACAACACATAGTAGAATGCTAAAGAAGTGGTCCAGAGTTTAATCCTGGCTCCACCATTTATTAGCTATAGGTTTTAAATTGCATTTTTAATCCAACTTCACTTCAATATCTGTACCTGTAACATTGGGCATAAGAAGAAAACTTCTTTCACACGATTATTTGTGATAATAAATGAAGATATTGAATTTCATAAAGTTTTCAAGTTTAGTTTCTGGTGCATGCTGAGGTATCAGTAAATGATAGTTATTGCTTTTCTTGTTTTTGATATGCTATTGACAATATTATTGATTTTTTTCTAGTATTTTTTCTATTACATAATAGAATTCAGTGATATAATATGTAATATATTTTGTCTGTTAAATATATGGTAGTATATGACTAATATCAAATTGTACTACCCATAAGTTAATTGTTTATATATTGTTATATGTCAATTTTATATTCTGTTACTGTATCACTATACATTTCTTGACTTATCATGTATATTCCCAGAAAAAAGAGATAACACCTTATATATTTATGTATTTGCCTTTTGATGACATGATTCAGTTTAATGTTTAATGTGTTTTATTCAGTTGGTACCGTATTTCCGGTAGAAGTAATCATGCTAGTTCCTTTCAATTTGGTATTTTCTTAATCCTTTCAACAACCTTGTGAGATCTATACTATTATCTGTATTTGCCGGTTGAAGAAAGAGGGTCTCAGAGCATCTGTGTGACTTGCCCAACTTCACAAAGCCAGTAGTAGAGCTTCTATTTAAATACAATCTAACAGACTTTTAGTCCAGTTGTAATTTTTTAAACTTTGTTTCCTTTTAGTTTAATTTTACTACTGAATTCCACTGTCTCCCAGGCTGTCAGCCTGTTATGTAGACCTAGCTGCGGTTTAATCAATGGTCATTTCCTTTCATTCAAGATCAGGCATCATCACCTCTTCTCAGTAGACTTTGCTAACATGTTTGAGGTGGATTAGATGTTGCCATAATAACTACTTTTTGCTATTTCAGCACCTCTCAGACACTATGTAATCATTTTTTCATCTGTTTACCTGCTGCCACAATATGCTGACCTTCTTGAGGTTGTTAAACATGCTTTATTGACTTCTGCTTCTTCAGCACTTCAGGAAATCTTTGACACCTAGTAGGTGCTCAGTTAACATTTATTGACCAAATGAGTGAGTTCATGCAAAAATATTACTATTCATTTGAAATTTGAAAAATAACATTAAGCATTAAGATTCTCGAGTTCGAGACCAGCCTGGCTTACGTGGTGAAACCCTGTTTCTACTAAAGATACAAAAAAATTAGCCTGTAATCCCAGCTACTCGGGAGGCTGAGACAGGAGAATCGCTTGAACCTGGGAGGTGGAGGTTGTGGAGGTTGCAGTGAGCCGAGATAATGCCATTGCACTCCAGCTTGGGCAGCAAAAGCAAAACTCCATCTCAAAAAAAAAAAAAAAAAAAAAAGATTCTTTAGACATGATGTAAAAAGCTTTGCTATTTTGCTGCACTATGCTTTGATCTGTTGATTAATTAATAATAATTTTATGACTTTGTTCTGCAGTGTATCTTACAAGCCAACCAATACATAAATATAATAAAATGGCATATTAAACACACTTCCCTCCTTCCAATTTTTACATACATCAGCAATTGTTTTTGTAGTAGTAATAAAAGTAATTGCTGTTAGAGTACTATAAGTTTGAGATTGCCTGGGAAGTTATATTCAACTTTTAGAAAGCTTTGTATTTGTTAGATATTTAATAATTCCTTTTAAGTGGGTAAAAAGTGTCATGTTAGGTTTTAGGAATGTATACATAAACACAGCACGGTTTTTTCTGAGATGTACCATTATCTATTGTGGAAGATGGAAATGTAACCAAACGGCGTTTCAGTACACTTCACTGAGGATTTTTGTTTGTTTGTTTGTTTTGCTAGCTGCAAACTGAGATGGTAAGACAAGGTGAATTTTATAATTACTTTCTGTCCTAAAACCCTTTGTTGTTTTCATTATGATTAGCATTATTGGACATACCTGTCAAAAGATAAGAGTACGGAATTTTTTGTATAATAAAACTTGATTCCTGGGAGGAAATAAATTAATTTAGTATAGTAAGATAAACGTTTCTGATCATCTAAACCAGACATAGCTAGTAAATAAACTTAGAGGAGATATTTAAAGGAGGATTTGGATCTCTAAAAGTTGCACCTTAGTGTATTAATTCCTATTTTAACTTAAGTCATTCTCTACTGAAAAAATCCATTTTTTGAAAAACGAACTCTGTCACTGAGGAAGCTGTCTCTGGCCTTTCCCTAGGAGAAATGTGATTTAAACAAATTAAATTCTTCCACTTTTTAAATTGAACAGGCCAGGATTGTCAGCCATCTCTCTCTCACTCCCATGCTGAAGTGAAATGAACACCAAACTATAATTGACAATTAATAACTTCAGATTCTATTATAGAACTCTTCTTGCAAAATTCAGCTGCACAGAAATTTCTCAAGAAAAGTGCATGTCTAGGTCACTGTGACCAAAATCCACCCTCTCCTATGGAACTACAAATGTCAAAACGACATTGAGACTGTACTCCTTGTCCCTGGGATCATCTACACTGGGATAATCAGCGTCTGGCTGTCCCACTGTTTCTCAGTCTCAGACTGACCTCTGAGCAGGAGTCAGGAGGTTGGGTCCGTGAGGATTCTCAGCTCTACATGGCAAAAACTAGCAGAACAGTTACTTAAGCCAAGTAATGAGGTTTCTGCTATGAAAAGATCTTCATTATATGTTTTTTAAAAGCTACAAAGTCCTCTATATCTATACATAAACTGGAAATTAAAAAAATGATAAAAATAAATGGAAAAGTGATATGATGAGTGGATCATCAATCTGTTTAATTAGTAAAAATGCAAATTAGAATAATGATTGATCAATTTTCCCCATGAATTGACTAAAAGAAGAAGGAAAGTAGTGGTAATAACAAGTTTGGGCAACCATCTAGGAAGCTGCGTTGTAGTTGAGTTTGGAAATACGTACCCAGAGCTATAAATACCTGTATATCCTTTAAACTAATAATTTTACATTTTAGAGATTAAAAAAGCAAGTATTTCAGGATGTGAACATAGATCTAAATAAATGTTTTATTTTTGACATTTTCAGTTATAATAGCTAAACTAGGGAATCACATAAATATTCAAAAATTGAATATTAAATTAATTTCTGTATATGCATAATATAAAGGACAATGAAGCCAGTAAAATGGGATCATAGGAGAATACCTACCAGTACTATCAGATAACAGAAACAGACATTTCAAGGTGACTTTAGTGGTTTTTTCTGAGATGCCACTATATACTTGTATACTTTCAGTACTTCGTAGTGTTCTAAAATTTAAAAAATGGCTTTTTCAAGGTAAAATAATTAATGTGTATATAAAATGTAAAATATATACTAAAATATCTCATTGTCAATAGGAATCAAGCTATAAAAACCTCAAAAGATACATTTTTGGAGGTAAACTATGAAAATTTATTTAAAGACTTGGAATTATATCAAGACCTTGGGCAGCAATTGTAAAGGTGTCAGTTCTTCCCAAATTAGTTTCCAGATTACTAAACATTCAATACAATTGTAGTAATCATTGCTGGAGGTGAATGGAGGGAGGACTATAGTCTTGAAAAGTTACATTCATTATTAGTTTATTTTTCCTGTGAATGAAAAGAAAAATAAAGCCTACATATTTTAAAACAGAAGTATGAGATAACAATCCCTTTCTTTTTTTTTTTATTATACTTTAG
>NW_026652288.1:13746276-13756308 GCF_009828535.3 Hylobates moloch | reverse complement strand
ATTAAACTAAAGAGCTTCTGCACAGCAAAAGAAACTACCATCAGAGTGAACAGGCAACCTACAGAATGGGAGAAAATTTTTGCAACCTACTCATCTGACAAAGGGCTAATATCCAGAATCTACAATGAACTCAAACAAATTTACAAGAAAAAAACAAACAACCCCATCAAAAAGTGGGCAAAGGACATGAACAGACACTTCTCAAAAGAAGACATTTATGCAGCCAAAAAACACATGAAGAAATGCTCATCATCACTGGCCATCAGAGAAATGCAAATCAAAACCACAGTGAGATACCATCTCACACCAGTTAGAATGGCCATCATTAAAAAATCAGGAAACAATAGGTGCTGGAGAGGATGTGGAGAAATAGGAACACTTTTACACTGTTGGTGGGACTGTAAACTAGTTCAACCATTGTGGAAGTCAGTGTGGCGATTCCTCAGGGGTCTCGAACTAGAAATACCATTTGACCCAGCCATCCCATTACTGGGTATATACCCAAAGGACTATAAATCATGCTGCTATAAAGACACATGCACACGTATGTTTATTGCAGCACTATTCACAATAGCAAAGAGTTGGAACCAACCCAAATGTCCAACAACGATAGACTGGATTAAGAAAATGTGGCACATATACACCATGGAATACTATGCAGCCATAAAAAATGATGAGTTCGTGTCCTTTGTAGGGACATGGATGAAACTGGAAAACATCATTCTCAGTAAACTATCGCAAGGACAAAAAACCAAACACCGCATGTTCTCACTCATAGGTGGGAATTGAACAATGAGAACTCATGGACACAGGAAGGGGAACATCACACTCCGGGGACTGTTGTGGGGTGGGGGGAGTGGGGAGGGACAGCATTAGGAGATACACCTAATGCTAAATGACGAGTTAATGGGTGCAGGAAATCAACATGGCACATGGATACATATGTAACAAACCTGCACATTGTGCACATGTACCCTAAAACCCTAAAGTATAATTAAAAAAAATAAAATAAAATAAAATAAAAAAAAAGAATCAGAATGATAGGCTAACAAACGCCTCAGGCAAGAGGGAGGAGGGACAGTAAGATCAATAGGATCTTTAGGAAAGTTTCTCTGAAAAGTTGCTATCTCAACTGACTGCTGAGTAATGAGAAGAGCATTCCAGGCAGTGGGAAGAGCAAATGTCAGGATCCTAATGAGAGAACATATCTACTTCCTTTATGTTATTTTATTCATGCAATGACTTTCTGAGGTTGGCCATTCAGAATTTTCTATTTTCACTTTTATGAAAGTACAATTGAGGCTCAAGGATTTAACCAAGGATTCAGACAAGAGAGAGCTATTTAGATGCAGGGAAGACAAGGATCTAGGTCTTCTGGGGAAGAGTCCATGCACATTCTAATCTACCATGGTGTGGTAGTAGGCTGTAAAGTTAGAGGAAATTCCAAATGTCTACTGACTCACACAGAAAATTCTATCTAAACTGATTGATCCCTTTGTAGACAAGTCTAAGTTCTTCTTTAACTTGGGACATGACCATTTGAGTGCCTGGGTTTTGGGCACACCCAACTGGCTCAGCATACCACAGGACACAACCCCTTCCTTCTTATTCCACGTTGATTTTTGCATGGTGCTTGCTTTTTATCCCAGCAAGCTCGTACAACCCAACTTCACAAACTTACCAAAACGTGGAAAGAAATGCAGCTCAATCTCATGTTGAAACTAGGAATAACCTTGAGGTTGCAGTTCTCACCATTTCCCTCAGATGTGTTAAATATCCTGCATAACCCTGCGAGTCTGCTTAACTGCCCTAGGTACCTTGGCACAATTTTTAGAAACCATAGGCATAAAAGTTGTTCATATGCACTTTCCAACCATTTTTTACTATCTTCTACCAGTGGAATTTTTATTTGCTTATCTGTTTATTTTAGCCCAACATAATGATCTGTATATAGCTCTATCTAATATCAATTTCAAATTTTTAGATTTGGTCAGATATTTCAACCATCAGTAATTTTGTGGATTGTGATTCTGCCATCTATCATATCAAATTTTGGCAGTGTACCCAAAGACTTTATCCAAATTATTGTTATGTTGCATAGGATAGAGCTACCACAATCCTCTCTTCAATCTGACTCTGAAGGAGAAATTAAGGAACTTACCTTGAAGCCAGTCAATTATTAAGTTAGGCCTTAATCCATTAGTATCATAGCCAAAAGTAGATTTCTTCACCTTCTCCATGAGGCGATCACAAAGTCCTCATTAAGGGACTTACTAAATTATTTAATTTGTCAGACCAGGAATACTACTTGAAAGCAAGTCATAGTTTTTCATTCATTATTTTATTCATTAATAAAATTAATTTCAGCACCTTCCATGTCCAGACACTATTATAGGTTGTAAATAAGAAACACAGAATTTGTCTCTGCTCCAAATATTGCTTAGGGAAGAGTCAGTAATTAAAAAAAAATCACACAAATGTGCATACAACTGCACCTTCACACGTGCTTCAACGGAGAGATATGTGGTACTCAAAACACATAAAATAATGAAATTTGGCCTGGTAAATAGCTCAGGGGAGGAACAACTAAGGATGTGCAAATATAATGCTTTACCTGAGATCTGAAGGTTGTGCAGGAGTGAACCAGAAAAGAGGCAGGACAGAGATGGATGATATGGTTTGCCTTTGTGTTCCCACCCAAATCTCATGTCAAATTGCAATCCTCATGTGTTGAAGGTGGGGCCTGGTGGGAGGTGATTGGATCATGGGGGTGGTTTCTAATGGTTTAGCACCATCTCCCTAGTGCTGTCTTAGGATAGAGTTCTCATGAGATCTGTTTGTTTAAAAATGTGTGGCACTTCCCCCCTTGTGCTCTGTCTCTCCTGCCGCCATGTGAAGAAGGTCCTTGCTTTCCCTTCACCTTCTGCCTTGACTGTAAGTTTCCTGAGGCCTCCTAGTCACACTTCTTGTTCAGCTGGCAGAGCTGTGAGTCAATTAAACCTCTTTTCCTCATGAATTACATAGTCTCAGGTAGTTCCTTATAGCAGTGTGAAAGGGAACGAATACAGTGGGGAATGTGGGGAAGAGAGAAAACAGTCATGCCAGTACATAGCCCTGTGGTGGTGGAAGTGCCGAGCTAGGCTGGCTGATGGCAGGGAGCCAGGGAAGCAAGGGGCAGAGCAAGTGGGAAAGGAAGTCCTGTGCTACTCCTGCGAGAGATTTGTCTTTATCCTTTGAACATGGAGTGCATCATTTGAGCACACCATGGAAGTGTTCCATTGAAAAAGTGCTTGGTCAAATTTACATTTAAAAATTACTTTACATCTTAGAGAACCAACTAGAGACTCCCTGCTGTCTACGGATCTTCTAGGATCCACACCAGTAATTCAGTGATTCCATCACACAGGCCCAGATATGTCTTTCATCAAGGCCAGTGGGTTTGAGCTACTTTAAAGCCCCTGGAAGGTTTCGTATAATCTGCCTGCCTGTGTGAGGCTCTCTACCTGCCTAACAGAGCTCTCTTTTCCCCTTGTACTTTGAAGATCACTCTCAAACTAGGGACTCTGTGGGGTGGCTGTGGACCCTTGTACCCAGCAGCACTGACAGAGCCACTCCAACAGAGTTTGGAGGACACTGGTCATTTCACCAAGTCTGACTCCATAACCCAGCTACAGCTGGTAATAGTGATCACAGCAATAATCAGCGTTGTGATGGAATATTGCAGTTTGATCCTCATAACCAATTTGTAGACTGGATATCACTGTTACTCTATTTATAGATGAAGCAAAGAAGGAACAGAGCATTGAAGTAATCTGTTCAAGGTCATAAGCTGAGGATAGAGCAGAAGAGAGATTCATGCCTGGGTCTCCTGGTTTCAAATTGTATGGTTTCTCCAGTGCCCTGTGATTCCTGAGGGACTGAGCAGGAGGTTCAGTAGAGACAAAGCTCCCATCAACTTGGCTGAGCATTCCCAGCATTCTAACCCACTGTGAGGCTCAATTGCCTCATCTGTAAACTTGTGATAATCATAGCTTTCCTTTCCCAGGTGCTGCTCTATATGCATTACATGTGCTGACCCATTATTCCCCACAAGTGCACCATATGTGTACATGTGTTGTTATTTCTGTTTGTCAGATGGAAAAACTGAAACACAGAGCAAGGAATGATGGAACTGGACTCTGGGCAGTCTGTCACCAGAGCTGATGTTCTCCAGCATCCCCCACCCACTTTCATGATGTCTGACTTTGAGAATCAAACACATTAGTCATTTAATTTTATTTTTTTAGAAATTTCTATTATGATTTTATGCTAAACATTTACATATTTCTATATTTACAAAAACATCCTTCTTGGGGGCCTATCCACCAAAGGCACTGCATTCCAATGATTCAATTTTTGACTTAGACAAATATTAAGTGACCACTTTGCAAGCTACTAGTATGAAAAGAAATATGGCATTGGGATTGAGGACACCTGGGTCCTCATCCCTGCTCTGCCACCAAATTGCTGTGTGACCTTCAGCAGGTCACAACCTTTGGGATGTGCAGATTTCTACTTGGTAATAAATGTGTGAGTCCATGGATCAGGTCTTTATTTTCATTTAGCAGTGGTGAAATCGATGTTATCTATTCAGTGATAAAGCTGCAAAAAATCTTGAGGTGACCTAATCTGATGAGTTTATTCTCTTGATTCAGAAAGTAGGGCTGAGGATAAGAAAATGATTCGTTTAAAATCATCTAGCCAGGAACAGAGTCAGAACAAGAATCCTCACTTCCTGACATTTAGCAAAATACTCTTTCCTTTATGTCACACTGGCTTACTCTCCTTGTAAAAATGAACAGAGTTCTAAGATGTGAAAGTGCTTCCAGAAATTTTATTAAAATTTCAAGACTTATTGCCATTATTATTTAAACCCTACACTTTTCATTAAATGCTTTTGGTCACTAATTCCAGAATTCCTATTATCAATGTCACCTTATTCAATGGCATATCTGGAATGCCCCAGACTTTGTGGAAAGAGGCTTTTGTAATCTGGTACATATTATCAGAAAAGATAAGCACATGGACTTTACAGTTGTACCAATGTTGAAAACTGGGTTTTACCACATACTAATTATGTGTCTTTTGGTAAGTAGATAGTTGCCCTTCTTCTCAGTTTTGTTATTTGAAAAATAGAAACAAAGAATTGTATGTAATAAAATTAGTTAAGTTTATAAGTAAACAGTGCATGCTGTGATTTTGGGATGTCTTTCCATAAAAGATCTTTTTTTCCAACTTTAAACTCCTTTTTTCCCCCCAAAAAGCTAATTCTTTGCTCAGTCTAGGATTTCAGATGTTGGATTTTGCAAGAAATATGGCTCTAGAGTGTAATCCAGCCAGGAATTTTTCTCAAGAACTGAAACCCCAGTTATTAAACTGTGAGAAGACTTATTTCTAAAGGATTTACTTTCTCCCTAATGAGATCAGGAGCTTCTGTTATGGGCCTGAGTCTCTCCTAACAGAAAACTTCAAAGGGATCAATTTACTGATACTCAGGACTGCTGCCCTAGTTCTGTGGTCTCAGACTGAGTATTTTCAGCTTTTGGAAGCCTTTTTTTCTTTTCTTTTTTTTTTTTTTTTTTTTTTTTTGGCCTTTCAAGCTATCAGAGAGAAGGGCAGAGGAGGCACCAAATAACCAATGTGGAAACATCAGTCAGGAAAGAACTGTATATACTCTTTTTTGCTATTAAACCATTTTCCCCCCCAGATTCCTCCCCAGTGGTCGTTCTTCTTCATATGATGCTATAAAATCCAACATTACTTGTTGAAAGTACAGGGGGCTGTCTACATTTCCCACTTGATTTTGAAGATAAAACACCTTTATGTACATTAATGATCATGAGGATAATCATAATTATGGAGATCATGACAACACAGCTAACATTTATGAATCTTTTTATGGGTCAGGGGTCAGGAAAAGGTTTTCATTTATTCATTCCACAGATGTGAAAGAAGTGATAGATCCCTGCCAAGCAGTAGTCTAGGCCAGTGGGCACAACGGTGAACAAGATGAAAAGGAACCTGCCTTTTGCAGAGTTTGCATCTTGCTTTCCAGTGAAATCCTTACTATGAATTACCTCATTTGTTGCATGAACACACTAATTTATTTCCCACCCTAAACATACGAGGAAGATATAACTATTTTTCATTTCCACAGAAGAGAAAACTTAGAGAAATTAAGTATGTGTCCAAGGTTCCAAAGTAAGAATGAGATTCAGCTGGATTTGCACCCAAGAATAGGATTTCACAGCCTGGGCTCTGAAACACATTATCTCATCAAATCCTCAGTATACTCCACCCTGGTGATTACATTAAGCATTATGAGGAAACTACTGGTTAACTTACTCTCTCTGTGTACCAAATCTTGGATTTAAATTCAGGACTCCCATTTATCAACCAATTCTCATCCTTCCAATCGCATGCTTCACACGTGTAGGGCCACACATGAGCACATACACATGCACACACACAGGCAGCCTCTGCCTTCAGTATGCTCTTTTGCATATGATCAGTTTCTCTAACTGGAAAAATACAAAGTCTTCATGGAAACTGCTGGGCCATCTCTTATATATGGGGAAAGCAACCTCCTTCTTTCAACCTTTATCCCAGGGATTTCATTTTGGAGTGATAGTTATGTTATGCATTTGAAATGCAGTTGGGTTCATTTGTTTCTTTTACATTTTAGGTTTTACTTTTATCTCATCCTTATAGATTTCATCACAGTTTTTGAATTTGTAGAACATTAACATGCTTCTAAAAGTAAAAATGACATACTCAGAAAAATATCTTCCCTCCTTATAACTTTCACTCAGTTTCCCCTTTTACTGTTTTTTGGTTTATCCTTCCTGTGTTTTATTTTGTAACAGTAAGCAGACAGATGTTATCTTACTTTATTTTTTTCTTACTCAAAAGTTAGCATATTATATATGCCTTTTGTACTTTTTGTTTCTTCATTTAAAAATACATAAAAGTGCTTCATGTCAGTTCACCCTCATTCATTTTTCCTGCTGTATAACATTCCATTGTGTGGACGCAACACAATTTGTTTAACCAATCTACTATATTTTAATATTTTGATTGATTCTAATATCTTGAAATTACAATAATGTTGCAAATAATAACCTTATACATGTATATTTTCCTATTGTTGGACATCAATCTTCAAATAAATTCTTTCTTTCTTTTCTTTTCTTTTTTTTTTTTTTTTTTTTGAGATGGAGTTTCGCTCTTGTCACCCAGGCTGGAGTGCAATGGTGCAGTCTCCCCTCACTGCAACCTCTGCCTCCCGGGTTCAAGTGATTCACCTGCCTCAGCCTCCCGAGTAGCTGGGATTACAGGTGCTCGCCACCATGCCTTGCTAAATTTTGTATTTTTAGTAGATACTGGGTTTCACCATGTTGGCCAGGCTGGTCTCGAACTCCTGACCTCAAGTGATCCACCCACCTCGGCCTCCCAAAGTGCTGAGATTACAGGCATGAGCCACTGTACCTGGCCCAGATAAATTCTTAGAAGTGAGATGTCTGGGCTAAAAGGTAAATGAACAGGTGGTTTTGCTAAATTTTAGGTATTGCTAAATTTCCCTCTCTTGTCATACCACTTTTATTTCCATCAATAATGCATGAGAATGACTGTTTTTGCACAGCCTTGCCAAGAGCATGTTTTATCAAGACTGAATCTTTTGTCCATCTAATTGGTAAGAAAATATTTTCCAGTTAAGTTTTAATAATTTAATTTTTTTATCATGAGTGAGATTGAGTACTTTTTCAGAGGTTTAAGAGCCATTCTCATATATATATATATATATATATGCGTATATATGTATGTGTATGTATATATACGTATATATGTGTATATATATACGTATATATATATACATATATATGTGTATATATATACGTATATATATATACATATATATGAATTTTCTTTTCATGTTCATTTTCATTTTTGGTCTTCTCACCAATTATAAAAATCTTTATATGTTAAAGAAATTAGTTTTTACTCATATATGTCACAAATTTTCCCACAATTTTCCCATTTTCTTGTGACTTTGCCCACATATTTTAACCATAATTTTATACAAATTTTTGTAGAAAAATAATCAATTTTTTAAATTGACTCTGGATGTTGTGGCATAGATACTCTTTCTCTACAGCCAGGTTAGAATAATTTTATTCCAATCTGTGGATAGTTGTATTTTTTTAAACTTAGGTGTTTAATCTATCATGATTCCCTTCTTACATATGATGTGAGAAATGAATCTAATTAAAACTATCTTCAGATGGCTATTCAGTTATCCTAACACCATTTATTAAAAACTCCTTTGCTCTCATTGATATACTTCCTTTTTTAGATACCAGATTTCCATATGCAGCTGTGTAATTTTAGAATTTCTATTCCATCTTATTGGTCTTCTGTCTATGCATGCTTTAGTATTTATTTATTTATTTATTTATTTAATTTATTTATTTATTAGGTTTAGCTGTATGTTTTAATATCTGGTAAGACTAGTCCAACCTTCCTCACAGGCCTTCTTTTACTGTATTATTATAATTACATATTATTAATTATTCAGTTTTTCCTATATGGACTTTAGTATCAACTTGTCTAGCTATAGCAAAATACCTTGTTTGTATTTTTATTGGGATAAATTAAATGTTTAACTTAGAGAGAACTGACATCTTGGTGATGTGTCTTAATGGTGTATCTTTCTATTTATTCAAGTGTATGTAGGTGTCTTTCAAAAGTGTTTTATAATTATTGTTGTTTCCTTAATATAGGTTTTGCACATTTCTTGCTAAGTAATATAAACATTTTTGTTGCTATGGTATTTTCTCTTTCAAGGGGTTCTTAATGCTGCATAAAAAGCATATTGATTTCTGTATTTTAATTTTTATCCTGTTATCTTAACAAATGCTTATTTTTATAATTGGCTTTATCATAGATTCAGTCATATTTATAGAATATAATGTTATGTCATTGGCAAATAAAGATGTTCTTATTATTCTTTTCCAATTCTTGTATCTCTAGGTTTTTCTCTTACCCAATTATATTCGCTAATACCTCCAGTAAACTGTTATATAATATTGGAGTTATTGTGTGGCTTGACTGTAATTCTTTATGTGTCTCTCTCCATACGTATATATTTATATTTAAATATTTTAGCCTTTAGAAATGTTTGTATTTTGATAGTATTGGTTATATTTGTATTTATAAAACTTGTATTGCCCTTAATTCACTTTGTTATTTAAATTTTACTATCAGGTCTATAATTTTTATGTGATAAACATTGATTCTTACCTATTAACTATATAGTAGTCATTGTCTAATTCTACTTTCCTTTTTCACTTTTCTCAGTTATTCTAGTTATGTTCCTTCTGCTTTGTCAGAACCATATATTTATATTCAATTTTCCAGTCCGCTCCAACTTTGCTTAATTCTTAGTTCTACAATTAATACACGCACTCATTAGTGTCTTCTTGACAGTTTCCCCAGTCAACTCTTAGATTTCTGGAGCCCGTCTTTTAACATACTCCTCAGAAAGAGCTCAAGGGAATAGCATTCCTTGAATCCTTTCACATTTAAAACTAGCTTTCTATCCTCTGGTTGCTTAAAGGCTTGGTTAGATGTCCTTGAATTTCTTTTCTTTTTTTTTTTTATTATACTTTAAGTTTTAGGGTACATGTGCACAATGTGCAGGTTTGTTACATATGTATCCATGTGCCATGTTAGTGTGCTGCACCCATTAACTTGTCATTTAGCATTAGGTATATCTCCTAATGCTGTCCCTCCCCCCTCCCCCCACCCCACAACAGTCGCCGGAGTGTGGTGTTCCCCTTCCTGTGTCCATGTGTTCTCATTGTTCAATTCCCACCTATGAGTGAGAACATGCAGTGTTTGGTTTTTTGTCCTCGCGATAGTTTACTGAGAATGATGGTTTCCAGTTTCATCCATGTCCCTACAAAGGACATGAACTCATCATTTTTTATGGCT
>NW_026652288.1:13729247-13746176 GCF_009828535.3 Hylobates moloch | reverse complement strand
TTTTTTTTTTTTTTTCTTTATCCTCCATCTTTAAGAGTCTGATATGGTTTGGCACTGTGTCGCCACCCAAATCTCATCTCAAATTGTAATCCCCATAATCCCCACATGTTAAGGGTGGGACCTGATGGGAGATGATTGGATCGTGGGAATGGTATCCCCCATGCTATTCTCATGATAGTGAGTTTTCATGAGATCTGATGACTTTATAAGTGTTTGACAGTTCCTCCTACAAGCACGCACTCTCTCTTGCCTGCTGCCATGTAAGATATACCTGTTCTCCTTCCACCCATGATGGTAAGTTTTCTGAGGCCTCCCCAGTCACGCAGAACTGTTAGTCAATTAAACTTCTTTCCTTTATAAATTACCAAGTCTGGGGGAGTTCTCTATAGCAATGTGAAAACGGACTAATACAAGAAATTCGTACTGAGAGTGGAGTACTGCTATAAAGACACCCAAAAATGTGAAAGTGGCTTTGGAACTGGGTAACAGGCAGAGGTTGGAATAGTTTCAAGGACTAAGAAGAAGACAGGAGGATGCGGAAAGCTTGGAACTTCCTAGAGACTTATTGACCAGTTCTGACCAAAATGTTCATAGTCGTATGGAAAATGAAGTCCAGGATGAGGTGGTTTCAGATGGAGATAAGAAACTTACTGGGAACTGGAGCAAAGGTCACTCTTGCTATGCTTTAGCAAAGAGACTGGTGTCATTTTGCCCTGTCCTAGAGGTCTGTGAAAATTTGAACTTAAGAGAGAAGATCTGAAATTGAAACTTACGTTTAAAAGGGAAGCAGCATAAAAAATTGAAACGTGCAGCCTGACAATACAATAGAAAAGAAAAACGCATTTTTCTTGGGAGAAATTTAAGCCTGCTGCAAAATTTTCGCAATAACCAGGAGCTGAATGCTAATTGCCAAGAGAATGGGAAAAATGTCTCCAGGGCATCACAAGCCCAGAGGCCTAGGAAGAAAAGATGGTTTTATGGGCCAGTCCTAGGGCCTTGCTGACTTTGTGCCATCTCAAGAGTTGGTGCCCTGCATCCTAGCCATGGGTGTAAGGTGCCAAGGTACAGCTCAGGCTGTTGCTTCAGGGTGTGCAAGCCCCAAGCCTTGGCAGTTTTCATGTGGTGTTGGACCAGCAGGTGCACACAGGTGAAGAACTGAGGTTTGAAAACCTCTGATTCGATTTCAGAAGATGTATGACTATGCCTGCCTGTCCAGGAATATGTATGCTACTAGGTGAGCCCTCATCGAGAACCTCTGCTAGGGTAGTGCAGGAGGGAAATTTTGGGTTGGAGACCCCCCCCCCCAGGGTCCCCATTAAGATACTGCTTACTGGAGCTGTGAGAAGAAGGCCACCATCTTCCAGACCCCAGAATGGTGCATCCCCTAACAGCTTGCACCATTTGCCTGGAAAAGCCACAGACACTCAAAGCCAGTTCATGAAAGCAGCTGGGATAGGAGCTGTACCCTGCAAAGCCACAGAGGAGAAGATGCCCAAGACTGTGGGAGCCCACCCTTTGCATCACTGTGACCTGGAAGTGAAACATGGGGTCAAAGGAGATTACTTCGGAGCTTTAAGGTTTAATGACTGCCCTGCTAGATTTTGGACTTGCAGGGTGCCTGTATCCCCTTTGTTTTGGGCAATTTCTCCCATTTGAAATGGGTGTATTTACCCAATGCCTGTACCCCCATTTACATACGAAGTAAGTAACTTGCTTTTGATTTTACGGGCTCATAGGCAGAAGGGACCTGCCTTTTCTCAGATGAGACTTTGGACTGTGGACTTCTGAGTTAATGGTAGAACGAATAAAGACTTTGGGGGACTGTTGGGAAGTCATGATTGGTTTTGAAATGTGAAAAGACATGAGATTTGGGAGGGGCCAGGGACAGAACAATATGGTTTGGCTCTATGTCCCCACCCAAATCTCATCTCAAATTGTAATCCCAATAATCCCTATGTGTTGAGGGAGGGACCTGGTGGGAGTGATTGGATCATGGGGGCTGTTTCCCTCATGCTGTTCTTGTGATAGTGAGTTCTTAGGAGATCTGATGGTTTTATAAGTGTTTGACAGTTTTTCCTATATTCTTGTATGCACACACTCTCTCTTGCCTGCTGCCATGTAAAACGTACCTGTTCTCCTTCCACCATGATTGTAAGTTTCCTGAGGCCTCCCAAGCCATGCAGTACTGTGAGTCAATTAAACCTCTTTTTGTTATAAATTACCCACTCTGAGGCAGTTCTTTATAGTAGTGTAAGAATGGACAAATAAAGTCTGATTATTAAGTGCCTTGATATAGTTTCCTTTGGTTTAAATACACTTGGTTTTCTATAACCTTCCTTTACTTACATATTGATATCTTGCTTTAGTTTTGGGGAATTCTCCATTGTTATCTCTCTGAATAAACTTTCTACCCTTCACACTTTCTTTACCTCATCTGGTAGATCAATAATCTTAGATTGCCCTTTTGAGGCTGTTTTCTAGATCCTGTAGGTGTGCTTCATAGTTTTTTATTACTTCTCCTTTTTTCTCCTCTGACTGTGTATTTTCAAATATCCTCTCTTCAAGCTCACTAAGTCTTTCTTCTGCTTGATCCATTCTGCTATTAAAAGACTGTGATGCATTCTTCAATGCATCAATTGTATTTTTCTATTCGAGAATTTCTGGTCGATTCTTCTTAATTTTGTCAATCTCTTTGTTAAATTTATCTGACAGCATTCTGAATTCCTTCTTTGTGTTACCTTGAAATTTTTTTAGTTTTCTCAATAAAACTATTTTCAATTCTCTGTCCAAAAGGTCATATATCTCTGTTTCACAAAGATTGGTCCCTGCTGTCTTATTTAGTTAATTTGGTGGAGTTATGTTTTCCTGGATAGTCTTAATATTTATAGATGTTCATCTGTGTCTGGGCATTGAAGAGTTAACTATTTATTGTTGTTTTTGCAGTCTGAGCTTGTTTGCGATTGTCCTTCTCGGGAAAGCTTTTCAGATATTCAAAAGGAATTAGATGTTTTACCTTAAGCTGTATCTGCTTTAGGAGCTACTCCAGGACCAGTAACACTGTTGTTTTTGCAGATTCGTAGAGGAACCGCCTTGATTTTCTTGATCAAGATCTGGAAGATTACCAAGTAGATATTCTTGTTCTTTTCCATTACTTTTTCCCAAACAAATGAAGTCCCTTTTTCTCTGCTCTGAACCACCTAAAGCTGAGGGTGGAGAAACCCAAGTCCTCCTGTAGTCACCACCACTAGGACTGCTCTGGGTCAGACTTGAAGCTAGCAGGTTCTTGCCCAAGACCTGCTGTAACCACTACCTGGTACTGCCTATGTTTGCTTAGAGCCCTGAGGCTCTACGATCAGCAGGTGTAAAGCCATCCAGGGCTGTCTTTACCTTCCATTTGGTGAGTTCCTCCAGGCCCTGGGCAGGTCCAGGGGTGCCCTCCATTAGATAGCCAGGGACTAAAGTCTGAAACCTTAGAAGTCTACTGGTGTTGTATGTTCTATTGTACTGTGGCTGAGCTTGCACTCAAATCACAAGACGCAATCTTTCCCACTCTTCCTTCCCCTTTCTAAAGACAGAGAAATCTCACCCTATAGTTAGCACCACTACCACAGACCCACAAGGAGTACTGACTGACTACCGCCAATGCTCCCTTAGGGCCCAAGGGCTCTTCAGTCAGCTCATGGTGTGAATGCTCCTGGCCTAAGACTCACCCCTAAGGGCAGTGAATTCCCTTCTAATGCTGTCCAGAAATGCTGTCCAAGAGCCGTATCCTGGAATTGGGAATCCCAAGACCCTGTTTGATGCTCTACCCCTCTGTGGCAGAGCTGGTACCTAAGGTTTAAGACAAAGTCACCTTTACTTTTCTCTCCTCTTTCTTAAGCAGTAGGATTCTTACCCCATATCCACCACAGGTGCAAATCTGCTGAGTCTCACCTGAAACCAGCAGGTCTCATAGTCTCATCCCAGACCCTTAACATAGTACCTGCTTATCACTGCTGGTTATTCAGGACCCAAGAATGCTTCATTTTGCAGATGATGAATGCTGTCAAGACTGGGTTCTTCCCTTCAAGGCAGAAAGCTCCCTTCTGGCCCATGCTATGTTTAGATATGTCATCCAGTAGCCAGGTTTTGGGAAGGGAGCCTCATGACTCTAGTGCCCTGTCTTGCTGTGGCTGAGCTGGTATCCAAGATGCAAGACAAAGTCCTCTGCACTTTTCTCTCTCTTCTCCTCACGTAGAAGAAAGGAGTCTCCTTTGTAGCCTCAAGCTGTGCAGCCTGGTGTTAGGGCAGGAGTGATGCCAGCACTCTCCCGGCTGGTATCTCAGTGGGTTGTGTGCCCCTCCAGTCCACTGGCTCTGGGTCTAGATCAGTACTAGGACTTGCCTAAGGGTAGTAGCCTTTGTGGCCTAGACTGCCTTTCAAGTTTATTTAGGACCTCAGAACA
Organism: Hylobates moloch; assembly: GCF_009828535.3. Classification (NCBI taxonomy): domain Eukaryota; kingdom Metazoa; phylum Chordata; class Mammalia; order Primates; family Hylobatidae; genus Hylobates; species Hylobates moloch. The sequence continues at coordinate 13,741,732 of NW_026652288.1, read as the reverse complement.
CTTTAGACCCTACTGGTGAGGCTTGTGGGAACTCAAGTTCTGACTGCTGTGATCACTGATTACCTTCTGGCCAGGGGTTTAAATGCCCCCTCCATCGGTGGGCATCAGTTGAGTTTGTTGCGCTTTAGCATTCTATTATAACAGGGTAGCACTGAGTTCAGTGCCTTACAATTATTGTACTCTCCCTTTCCCCAACACACAACAATGCTCTCTGTAACACCCTGCTGCTGCTAGGGTATGAGGGAGGGGTGGCATCAGTGATTCAAGGCTGTTTTTTCCTATCCCTTCAGTGCCTTTTTCAGTGACATGAAGTTAAAATCAGGTATTGTGTTTCCACACCTAATTTTTGGTTCTTATGAAAGTGTTTTTTTGTGTGTAGATATCTGTTAAATTGGTCTCCTTGCAGGAGGGATGATCAGTGGAGTCTTCTATTCTGCCATCTTGCTCTGTCCATCTCGTGGAATAGTATGTAGTGTTAAAAATAAATGAGCTATGAAACTATGCAAATACATAGATGTATTATAAGTATTTTGAGATAGAGTTCCACTCTTGTTGCCCAAGCTGGAGTGCAATGGTGCGATCACTGCTCACTGCAACCTCCACCTCTTGGGTTCAAGCGATTCTCCTGCCTCAGCCTCCCCAGTAACTGGGATTACAGGCCCATGCCACCACGCCTGGCTAATTTTTTTTTCTTTTATTTTTGAGATGGGGTCTCGCTCTGTCACCCAGGCTGGAGTGCGGCGGCACAATCTTGGCTCACTGCAAGCTCCACCTCCCGGGTTCACACCATTCTTCTGCCTCTGCTTCCCTAGTAGCTGGGACTACAGGCACCCACCACCACACCCAGCTATTTTTTTTTTTTCTTTTTTTAGTAGAGACAGGGTTTCACCGTTCTAGCCAGGATAGTCTTGATCTCCTGACCTCGTGATCCACCCACCTCGGCCTCCCAAAGCACTGGGATTACAGGCATGAGCCACTGCGCCCAGTGATTTTTCGTATTTTTAACAGAAACGGGGTTTCACCATGTTAGCCAGGCTGGTCTTGAACTCCTGACCTCAGGTGATCTGCCCGCCTCTGCCTCCCAAAGTGTAGGATTACAGGCGTGAACCACCGCACCCGGACAACTTAGTTGTATTTTAAATGTATATTGCCAAGCAATATACGTTTAAAGGTAGCCAGTCCTAAATATACTTGTCATACGATTCTAATCATATGAAATTCTGGAAAAGGCAAAACTAAAAACACACTAAACATATGAGTGTTTGCCATTGGTTTGAGGGTGAGAGATAAATAGGCAAAACATGTATGGTACTGTAATAATGGATGCACTACATTATGAACTTGTAAAAACCCAGAAAAATGTATAGCATAAAGTGTGAATCTCAATGTGTGCAAATGTTTAAAAAATGTAATTTAGTAGGTAGCAAAATCCCAGGATGAAATACAGAATGTGACAAAACAATCTGATTGTGTTAAATGTATGTAAAAAAACTTCACTGAAATGGAGGAAGGTGCTGATTTTAGTAACTTGGAAAAGAAGTGGAGTCTGTCAGTGTAAGGACAAAAGTAACTTTATACAAGCATTGTGCTCTAGAGGGTAATGCTGGTTTTCACAGTGTATAGTCAACAATTGTGATACCACTAAACATTTATTCTGAAATTGAACAATTAAGCAAATGGATGTCAGATGGTTAGATTCAGTCTTCTCACTGTCGGAGAGAGAGCCTAATGATATGGAAGGGCAGAAGGCTAGAATGATCAATGTAAGTATGAATTGGAGTTGGTGACATCAATATGAACCTTCATATGTCACCTTCAGCTTAATATCTATATCTGTCTATATATTTATATATCCTTCTATTTGTATATGTATGAAGAAATATAGGGCTTTTGGGAGAAATGGGGGAGTTTAGTATCAGGTAGAAAATATACACAATAAACCTACTGCAATTTGTAAATAACAGAAGTAAGGAAGTTCTCAATAAACTACAAGGATATGGGTATGTCAGAGACACAGAAACTAACTGAAAGGGCTCACATTGTTCAAAACCGGAGAAATTTGAGCAAATATAAATAAAATAATATTGAATTTTTACCCAAAGTAAAAAATATATACCCATGAATCCGAACTGATAGAAATAAGTGATTGAATTAATAAATAAATGGATAGGGTGGCCAGATATCGTTTGCAGAATTACAAATAATTTATGTAGGTGCCACATGCTCAGGAAGGTGGAACATGATTCCTATTCTTTAAGTGAGAGCTGTGCCTAGTGACTTCCTTTCAAAGAATATAATATGGAGAGGCAAAAGATGAGTAACTTTACCATTAAAATACCGAACAAATATTACCTTAGACAGGTGATGAAGTTATCAATAACCATGATAAATCATGTTAATAGTACATACTTTTCATATAATATAATCAAAATGACACTTTTCCTCTGTAGTCTTCCCCCAAAAATCCAACTCCAGTGTAATCACGAGGAAAACACCAGCCCAATCCCAGCTGAGAAGTATTAGTTAACCAGCATACTGTTAATATTAGTTAATATCTATGGTTAATACTAGTTAACCACATTGTCAAGGTCATCAAAAACAAGGAATAGTAAGAAATTGTCACATTCAAGGACAGTCTAGAGACACTGACAAGTAGATGATGAATGCTATCTTTGGTAGGATCCTGAAACAGAGAAAAGACATTAGGTAAAAACTAAAGAAATCTAAAAAAAAGTATAAAAACATCTGTGTCAACATTTATTTGTGAATCATGACAAATTTACCATACTAATGTAACATGTTAACAATGTGGAAGTTGAGTATCTTGTATATGAGATCTGTCTGCACTATGTTCACAATTTTTCTGTAAATCTAAAACTATTATAAAATAAAAATGTTATCAAATAAAAATATTTCTGGATTCACTTCAATTGAAAAAAGTTCAAAGAGAAAGTTACTCCCATGCTAATTATGAGAAAACTATGCATCAAAAATAAATTATCTTGAGTTAATTAGATTGCTATTGTCAGAAAGTAACTAAGTGAAATAAATTTCGCAGTGACTAGTCTCTCCAAAATGAGGTGGGACACAAAAGTATCTCATCTTTGGTTGAACACAGGATAAAGCAGCTACCACGAAAGCAAGAACAAAGGAGATAATTTCAAATAAATTATTAAAGTTCAAATTTGAGATATTATTTCAGTTTAGAAAAATGGTGAATACCAAACACCAGGAATGTTCAGATCCACTTGAAAACCTCTTTCCATTGAACTCACAAAAAATATTAGATGCAAAGCAGGAGTCCAAAGAGAGCCTTTCCCTGTGGCAAACGTGCGTATGACTTGATCAGTTGCCACTGGGGCCAGGCAGAATTATGACATGTTTTTCTCAGGTGAGTAAAAAGATCTATGGCTGGGTGTGGTGGCTCATGACTGTAGCCACAGCACTTTGGTAGGCCAGGGAAGGTGGATCATTTGAGGTCAGGAGTTTGACACCAGCTTAACCAACATGGTGAAACCCCATATCTACTAAAAGTACAAAAATCAGCCTGGTGTGGTAGCACACACCTGCAATCCTAGCTTCTCAAAAGACTGAGGCAGAAGAATCTCTTAAGCCCGAGGGGCAGAGGTGGCAGTGAGACAAGATCACACCAGTGCACTCCAGCCTGGGCGACAGAGTAAGACTCCGTCAAAAAAAAAAAAAAAAAAAAAAAAAACCCATGTGAACCATTCATCAAGGGGCAAAATTCTTTCTGCTCCAAAAGCCTAAGCAAAATCTGTTTCTGTAGGAAGAACAGATTTAAAACTCCTCTGACTCTGGGGAAGAGATAGAAACTTTTCCCCCTTTGTCCACGGACAGATATCAACATACTTTGGGGGAGAAGGGGAGAAGTAGAAGCAAAAGTAGTTTTGTCCCTGGAGGAACAAAGGGAAACACATTCTGTCCTAGGATTCTGCAGCAAAAAAAGCAGAGTTCCTATAGCTGGATGTGGGGCAGAGAGCTCTTTGCACAGGAGATTTTAGAGATGTACAAAAGAGTTTCTCACCTTTGGGGGTAATAAGCAGAAGTGTTGAAAAATCCAACCCTCAAAGACAAAATACACAGCCTTCTTGGACTGATACTGAATCAGGATAACTGAGAAATACTAGAAAATGCACCGGATACTTCCAGCCTCACACCAAGTAATAGCAACCTATCCTGGAGAAATGTGATGTCTGTGGGCTGGTCTGAAGAGGACTAAACAGCAATAAAACTCAATATCAATTCAAATAATTATTAATAGTATGTTAACTCAGTTTTCAACATTAATGGCCTGATAGAAGAAAACAGTTGTCTATTTTAAGACATGAAAACTTTGTACATCAGTATCTACCTTTTAAGCAGTCAGTTCGACATTAAGGGAAAAATTACACAGAAGAATAAAATAACTTATTAAGAGATAAAGTAGTCAACTAAATCAAACTCAGATATGGCTAAGTTGTTAAAACTGACAGGAATTTAAATATAACTATGACTAACACTAAGAAATCTAGTGGAAAAGAAGGATAGCATTTGTGGACAAAAAATGGAGTTAGAGCACACTAATAAAAAATATGAAACTGAGTCAAATGATAACTCTAGAATTTTTTAAAATGCTACTAGACATAATGAATTCCCTTGAAAGTGATAAAGTTGCACACAGCTAAGGAGACAAACAAGAACCTTTGAGATAAATCATTATACAAAAAACAAAAAAAAAGACTATGGAAAAAATTTAAAAAAAAGAAAAAGTACAGAACATCCAAATGTTCTAACGTACATGTATTTGGAGTCCCAGAAAGTGAACAGAGAATCAAAAAGCCATGTCCTAAGTAAGCACAAATAAACTGAGAAAATTCATGTCCTAGAAGAGGTGTGGGGTCAGAATGAAAGAAGTCCAGAATTTGGAGTGCTTGACAATAGTTTTATTACAAATCTTTAAATTTAGTCAAATGTATGAGCAAGATACCAAAAAACAAATAAGTAGGACTTCAGCAGGTACCAATATAAGATATTAATAAGCTGGGTAGAAAAGGGGGCATTTCAGCAGTGGCCAAAGAGATGTTAGAAACAGCTTGTGGATCAAAAGTTTTGTGACTGTGAAGATTAACAGGACTTTTTATGCCAACCAAGATGAGGCAGACATTAGAAAACTTGAGAATAATAGAATTATCTCAGTAGGGAGTATGACCTCTGAAGGGACTGTGTAATTACCCTCAATGAGACTGGTTTAAAACAGAAGGGCTTTCTCTACATTTAATTGGAAAATTTATGAATATTTGGCTTCTAATGTAAGATAAATACATACATTTTAAAAGTAAGTATCTAACACTTATATAACACCAACTATGGAATAGATAAAATTCTAAGTGTTTTATTTATACCAACTCATTCATCCTAACAATTCCCACAGGAAGTAGGTAACTATGAAGAGTATCCTTGTTTTAAAAATGAGGAAACTGAGGCACAAAGAAATTTATCAATATTACACAATTAGAAAATGGCAAAGCTTAGATATAAACTTTTGTAAGTGGCTCACAAGTTCAAATTTTTAACTACCACCATAGTGAATGGGGGCTATAAAAAAGTACGGCCCTTTAGAAAAAAACCAAGAAAGTTATGTTTTTATACACATAAGCTAATACGGGTAAATTCTGGCCTCAATACATTCTTTACTAATTAGTACATTAAAGAGGGTACATTTCCTGTGGCCCCCTCTTGGTGTACCATTTTTGGCCTCATTTTATAACTTTAGACATGTAGGGTATCAATACTGATTTTTAAACGGTTTTGCATATTCCTTTTTATTTCCTTTTGGCACAAATTTTTGGCAATTTGTATTCAGCTTTCATTTTGTCTATGTTTTTTGTTGCTCTTTTTTTAACGTCCGGTAAACATTGGTTTACCAAGAAAAACTGTGTAGGTCATGCATGTTGACATTTTGTAAGGTAGCTAAGGATGATGGGATCCATGATGTCTCATTGTGTTTGGCCTTCTGGATACACATCACGCATCTTGACTGCAGAAAATTATCTTTTATGTGTGTGATAGCTGTGATGCACTCATTAACTCACTTAAAAAATACCTTTTCTGTCATTTCTTGGCTTGTGGTGAAAAATGGGCAAATCCAGCATGTGTTCAGTCTATCATCCAAAAAAACACAGAAATTAGGAAAATTAAGTCCACAGAAAGCATATATGTCTTTTTGCTGTCTTCATGCATGTGAATGACAGGTTGGCAGGGTGTAAAATCCTTGGAACAGAAAGATTTTATCTAAAAACTCTGCATATGTTGCTAAAATCTGGCATATTATCTCCTGACTAATTTTTCATCCTATATAAAAGTTCCCTTTTGCCTAGATGCTTATTGTTTCTTTTTCTTTCATGTCAAGACATTCTTTGTGCATTTCCTAGGTGTAAAGGTTTCTCTATTTTTAAAAAATATCTATGTTTACTGCTTTTGTTTGATATATCAACAATTAAGAGGGACATATTAATATTTCCAAAATTAGCTGGGTTTGGGGCCATTTCTCCTTATATTATTATTGGAATATAGAAACTCAAATATTGTTCAAATTGTAATATGTATATTAGATATATTGTCAATATAACTATATCCAGTTCATGCTGTTTCATGCTTCTTCTTTACTTATATTTTTATGATGTAAATATTATCACTGAAACATTTTATCATTTGATTTTTACATTATACATCATTGTTTCACTGTTTTCATTTAATTATATTATTTTAGCTGCATCTCCTGAAAATAGCAAATAATTTCACTTTAAAATTTCCTTTTGACCAGCTTTATCATACGTTTTTAGTCAGATGGTGAGAGTCAGGTTTCTCACTGTTGAAGTGAAAGTTCTCTCTACAGTCATTGTAATAAGACCAGGGTAACAGAAATCTAATATTACAAAAAATAGTCAAGGACAACTGAAGATTTAGTGACTGCTTTTCATGCAGGCTAAGAATATGTTTTTGCTGATATTGAGTTGGACTATTTCCAGATATTTTCTTAAATAGAAAAAAAATAAGTGCATGGTTAGCTTATATAAATCCTTTCTGAATGATGGTATATGCTTTAAGCATAAAAGTCAAGTGGCACAGCAAAAGTTAAGTATCTTGAAATCAGCAAGGTCACTCTTGCACAGACTCTGTTAATGCCAGCTGCACATCTCCATCTGGGACTCTGGGGAACCTCAGGCAGCTGAAATGGGCCAAGTCAAATATGTTTCTGTTCACTGTGGCCATAATAATAGCCTCTGTTTAAGGATTCTTGTTTATATAAATCGGGGTATAAACCCCAACTTGCAAATGTATGAATTGAGTGTGGCCCACAGATGTTGTGTTTTGACCTAATTGTTCTTTTTATACCATATGATCAGCAAAAAATTGTATTTATTTATCTGCTCATGGATACAAAGGCAAAAGACAGAAGTAACAGCGGTTCCTTGCCCCCACTCTGCCCACAACTCAATGTCACTTCATCCTCTCATAACTCAGATTTTTTCTTTCTGCCTCAAGAGTGATGTAACCACTGTGTGTGTATAATGATTTCTTTCAGGTAGTGATTTTGTGGTGCTCCTCAGATGTGCCCCCAGATGTGTCTATTCAGTTGTGGGTTGGTTCAGAGGAAAAGAGTGTCAGATTCATGGTCACCACAGTTAAAGAAAAAATTATTTTGACACTTGTTAAAACTGTAAGGAAGACTTCATTCAGGACTCTCATGATAGATGTCAAAACTATCACAATAGGAGAGAAAGACGGAGCCTAACTCTGAACAAACAAAAACAAGTAGAGATTTCCAAGGAACATGCAGAATGAAGGGTCAATGGACAGAAAATTACTAAGACAGCTGGGCGTGATGGCTCACACCTGTAATCCCAGCACGTCGGGAGGCCGAGGTGGACAGATCACAAGGTCAGGAGTTTGAGGTCAGCCTGACCAACATGGTGAAACCCTGTCTCTACTAAAAATACAAAAATTAGCTGGCCGTGGTAGTGCATGCCTGTAATCCCAGCTACTCAGGAGACTGGGGCAGGAGAATCACCTGAACCCGAAAGGCTGAGATTGTGCCACTGCACTCCAACCTGGGTGACAGAGTGAGACTTTGTATCAAAAAAAAAAAAAAAAAAAGGAAAAAAATTGCTAAGAGGAGACATCAAGTGTAGTGGCATTCTTGCTAAACCCCTGAGGACCAAATAGGATTCTTGCTGAAGGCAAGCTAGGGTGATCAGGTATTGCCTGAGGGATGGTGAGGGATGAGAAATTTAATCAGATATCCAGAGTGATTAGATATCAAGGGTGGATGATGGTCTGTAAACTGACAGCAGGATTTTCCTTAAAATGGAGCTTTGCAGGCCCAGGAGATTGGGGACCAAGGTCAAGGCCTAGTCAAAAAGAGCGCAGTGAGGAGCTTGACTCCGTTGTGGTTAAAAGGTGAGTCTTTTCATCATGCACCACATAAATGAGAAGCAATTCATGGGATGACTTTCTGAAAACTCACTTATGGTACCAGTCCAGAGCAAACACCATGAAAAATAGGGCTCTACCTCAGTAGATGCAATATATACTTTAAAACAGCAAAGAATATATGGCACTCTTTCTCCCACAGCCAGAGTAGAAAGGTTTGGGAATGAGGGTGGAAGTGTTTGACTCATCACTCTTTTACCTGGCTTATAGTATTTTTCTGAGTCTTTGCTATACAGAGATTGTCTTTTCTATTTTTAATTTTAATATATGAATTTCTTTGAAGTACAAACAAGAGAGAGTCTAGTGTATATTTACTTATTGATGACTATTAACTCAATTTTCTCTAACAATTGAACATTTGTTTTGTAAAATTCTATATTGGCTGAGAGTTTCATCGGGAATGCTACTCTCCTCCCCACAAGAGGACCTGTGACCCACAGTGGGCTAATTGATCCTTTTGTCACAGCATTTGGACCATGGCCATAGGTAGATATAAAAAGAGAACGAAAACCGACAGACATCTATTCCTAATGACAGAGTGTTACAATAAGACAATGATAGCTTTGATTCCTGCTTTTGTTATGAGATTAATCATACTCAGTGAAGTGTACATGCATCATAGATGCGCAGGCTAAAGAAAAAATATCAAAGTAACACCTCTGTAACAACAGGTGTTGCAAATATTTATATCATAGAGTATGCATATCTTGACAGGACAAGACAATGCCAAACTTTTCCAAAGTAGTTCTACAGGCTTACATTTCCATCAGCTGGGTATGAAAATTTCTTTGCTTCATTTTTTAAAATACTTGTTATACCTAACTTTAAAATTTTTAAGAATCTGGCAGATTTGTTACCTCATCGAGGTTTTAATTTGCAATTATGTAATGACTAATGGGGTTAATAATATTTTATATGTTTGTTAATCATTTAGCTTTACTTCTTAATAAACATTTCAACTCTCTTGCACATTTTTGATCATTTAGCTTTTTGTTGAGATGATTTTTATGTCTAGATTTGAGTTCATTGTCAGACAAATGATGGTTACTCAAGAGTGAGGTAACCACTATGTGTGACTTTCTTACTTTGAAGGCTGACTTTCTTACTTTCTTAAATGATCCTATTGATTAATAGAAGTTCACACTTTTAATCTAGTCAAATTATCAACATTTGTTTTCATGGTTAGTATTTTTGTAATGTTTAAGAAAGCTTTAAGTATCAAAGAGTACTTAAGCTACTCTGTAATAATATCATCAGAAAGTAATTCCTTTTTGTCTTTCACATTTAGAGTCAAGTTTTGTTGTTTTCTTTCTGTTCAAACACAATTGTCCCAGCTTCTTTTGTAGAAAAGTCTGTCCTTGCCTAATTACTTTGCAATGCAGCCTATGTCATAAGTCAAGAGTCCACAGGTAAATGGGTCTGTCCCTGGGCCACTCTCCTGTTCACATAGCATTTTTGCCTTACGTGAAAAACACAGCATCTAATTACTGTAGATTTATGAACAGCTGATATCTGGAAGATATATCTTTTTTATTATGAAGTGCCAATTAAATTTAAATTTCTCAATTTTCTTTTGGTTTTTAGAGCTTTTTCTTATTTAATTGTTGGAGGTCTTTATACATCTGGATGCTGAAATTTTGTTGGTCATGTTTGTTGCAGATCATTGTGATTTTCACTGGGTGTTTGGTATCTAAGGATAAACTAAATCTCTTAATTTAAATATAGTTAAATATATGTCTTTTCTTTCATGGTTAATAATTTTTGTAATGTATTTAACATTATATTAATATTCAGCTATATTAATTTGTAAAATATATGTAACAAAAAAGCCGTATAACCAAAGCAACTCTAAGCAAAAAGAACAAAGCTGGAGGCATCATACTAACTCACTTCCAACTATACTACAGGGCTACAATAACCAAAACAGCATGGTAATGGTATAGAAACAGACACCTAGACCAATGTAACAGAATAGAGAACCCTAGAAATAAGACTGCTTACCTGCAACTATCTAATCTTTGACAAAGCGGACAAAAACAAGAAATAGGGAAAAGATCTGTTCATTAAATACTGCCGGGATAACTGGCTAGCCATATGCAGAAGACTGAACGTGGACCCCTTTCTTACACCACAAACAAAAATTAAGTCAATATAGATTAAATACTTAAATGTAAAACTCCGAACTATAAAAACCCTGGAAGACAACATAGGCAATGCCATTCAGGACATAGGCACAGGAAAGATTTCATGACAAAGACACCAAAAGCAATTGCAACAAAAGTAAAAATTGAGAAATTGACAAACGGGACCTAATGAAACTAAAGAGCTTCTGAACAGCAAAGGAAACTCAACACAGTAAACAGCGCCAGCTGCAGTGGCTCATACCTATAATCCTCGCACTTTGGGAGTCCAAGGTGAATGGATCAGTTGAGGCCAGATGTTTGAGACTAGCCTGGCCAACACAGTGAAACTCCATCTTTACTAAAATTACAAAAAAATTAGCTGGGAATGGTGGTGCACGCCTGTAATCCCAGCTACTTGCGAAGCTGAGGCATGAGAATCACGTAAACCACAGAGGTGAGAGTTACAAAGTGAGCCAAGATTGTGCCACTGCACTCCAGCCTGGGAGATAGAGCTAGACGCTATCTCAAAAGAGAGAGAGAGAGAGAGAGAGAGAGAGTAAACAGATAACCTAAAGAATGGAAGAAAATTTGTGAAAACTATGCATCAGACAAAGGTCGAATATACAGCATCTACAAGGAACTTAAACAAATTTACAAGAACAAAAACCCATTAAAAAGTAGGAAAAGGTCATAAACAGACACTTTTCAAAAAGACATACTTGCTGCCAACAATCATATGAATAAAAGCTCAATATCACTATCATTAGAGAAATGCAAATCATAACCACAATGAAATACTATCTCACACCAGTCAGAATGGCTATTACTAAACAGTCAAAAAATAACAAACGCTAGTGAGGCTGTGGAGAAAAAGGAATGCTTATACGCTGTTGGTGGAAGCGTTAATTAGTTCAACTGTTGTGGATGACAGTGTGGCAATTCCTAAATACTTCAAACACCATTCAAACCAGCAATCCCATTACTGGGCATATACCCAAGGGAATATAAATCACTCTACTATAAAGACACATGCAGTTGTATGTTCACTGCAGCACTATTCACAATAGCAAAGACATAGAATCAACCTAAATGCCCATCCATGATAGACTGGATAAAGAAAATGTGCTACATAGGTACCATGGAATACTATGCAGCCACAAAAAAAAGAAGGAGCTCATGACCTTGGCAGAGACATGGATGGAGCTAGAGGCCATTATCCTTAGCAAACTAACATAGGAACAGAAAACCAAATCCGACATGTTTTCACCTGTAAGTGGGAGCTAAATGATGAGAACACATGAACACATAGTGTGGAACAACACACACTGGGGCTTATCAGAGGGTGGAGAATGAGGAGGGAGAGGTTCAGGAAAAATAGCAATATGTCCTTGGATTAATACCTGGGTGATGAAATAATCTGTACAACCCTACCCACCTCCCCAGCCCATGACACAAGTTTACCTGTGTAACAAACCTGCACATGTACCCCTGAACTTAAAATAAAATTTAAAAAAATTATGGACCATAAAAAAAGAAACTTAAATTTGACATCCCATGTTAATGCCTAAACCATAACAATTTTAAAAATAAGAAATAAATTTCCAAATAAAAAATAATATTTACAGTTTTATCTATGCCTTTAGTTCACTTAAAATCATTTATTGGCTGGGCGCGGTGGCTCACGCTTGTAATCCCAGCACTTTGGGAGGCCGAGGCGGGCGGATCACGAGGTCAGGAGATCGAGACCACGGTGAAACCCCGTCTCTACTAAAAATACAAAAAATTAGCCGGGCGTGGTGGCGGGCGCCTGTAGTCCCAGCTGCTCGGAGAGGCTGAGGCAGGAGAATGGCGTGAACCCGGGAGGCGGAG
>NW_026652288.1:13724258-13729147 GCF_009828535.3 Hylobates moloch | reverse complement strand
AAAAAAAAAAAAAAAAAAAAATCATTTATTATGATCTGAGTGATCCTAGCACCATACATTTCTCCCTTCCCCACAATGCCACCTCCATATATCATGTATGAATTTTAAAGCCTGAATATAATGTTTGATTTGTCAATTTGTGTATTTTTTTCACCAATACTATAGTATCATAATTATTTATAGAGCTTTATGGTAAGTCTTCATAAATTCTAAGGTAAGTCCTTACAATTTAGTCTTTTTCAAAAATGTCATTACTGCTTTTCATTTGTTTCTAATATACCAAAATATAATGATTTTTAAAATATTGACATTTTTATCTAGAAAATTTCCCAAATTCTTAATTCTAAAAATATATATTTTAGGTATTATACATTTTCTATTTGTATAATCACCATCTGTAAATAATCACAGTATTATTTATTCCTTTTAAATTATTTTTAATTGCATACTTTCATGCTAACTTGGAACTCTGGCCCAAAATTAAATAAAACAAGCAATAACACAAATTTTTGTCTTTTCTCTCTCACAGGAAAAATTATTAGCATTTTAACAGTAAGTATATTTGCTATAGTTTTTAATAAGTTTATCAGATTAAGGAATTTTCTCTAGGATTGATAATTTTTTATCGTAAATAGATCTTCAATATTATTTGTCCTTTCTGTATGCATTGATGTAAGCTTTTGATGTTTTTATCTTTAATCTGTTAATGTGGAGAATGATTTTTTTTTCAGCACTAAATAGAATCTTTAGGGATGGGGGAAATCAGTAAGTATTACATCTGTTATGTGCTGCTGAATCCAGTTTGCTAATATTCTGTTTGGATTATTTGTATCTGTGATCATAAATTTGAGCATTTTCCCACCTGCTACTATCCTTGAAAGTTTCTTGTATCAAACTATGTAAAACTCATTTTAAAAATTGCGTATTTCTGTTTTTCTATTGTTCTCCAAGCTTTTTCTCTCAAGCATCAAACAAATACTTAAAGCTCCTAATATTCATCCGTAAATGGTCCATTCATTAAGTCAGCTACCAATATTTTGTTTCCAACAAAGAAGTTTAACTGTGGAGAAAATGTAGTCAATTTTGGTTTTATAAGACAGACTTTTATTTTTTAATTACTGCATATTAAATTATTTTATTTTTGACCTAAAATTTCAAATATACATAGGATATTTTCGCTGGGGTTTTCTGTTTATAATTTTGTTAGTAACACAGTCAATAGTTTTGCTCTCTATACCTGGGTATGTTTTGATTTTCGTAATTTTTACAAATAGTATTAATTTTCATTCTTGTATACACATTATTTTTTCTTCTTGATGAATTACTCTAGCCACTAGATTAAATTTATTTTCTATGTTCTCCTCATTGATCGTCCCACTATTTTCAAATTTTTATGTTGTTCTGATTCTTAATGAGTTTATTAAATGTGTCGTCCACATCATTAATTTGATGTATTTTGAAATTTTAATTCCTCTCATGAAAGCTTCATTAAAACTTTTAGTTCTGCTCTTATTTTGTGTTTTATGTTTATCTCACCTGTTTCTTTGCACTTTTGATACTGCTGTTTTTTCCGTTTTTTTCTGTCACTATAGATGTCTGATTCTCTTTGATGGCATTTGTAACTTCTTTCATTCCATTGAAGATAAAAACTTCTTGTAAAAAGTTATTCTAATTAAAATACTAAATCAGTTTTGCAGAGGGCAATTCTCTGATATTTCAGGTTTATATCCATTTCAGTTTCTCTTTACTGTCATTTCTTTTAAAAATTGTATCTGTAATAAACTTCTCCAAAAGCGTATGGTTTCTAAAAACAAGTAGGGCTGTGGCTTCACTCAATCATTTTGTCTTTAAACTTCTCTTCAGATCTACGCTAGAGGTTGGATTAGATGTTTACATGTAAGTTCCATCCACAATGCCCTTCATTCACTGTTTGCAATTTCTTTATTATGTAAGAAATCTTTACTGCCTGCCCTGATTAGATTCATGGGGCTCTGATTGCAATAATTTTCTCTTTTACATATTATCATATTCCTTCTACATACATTAATGTTTTCTTTAAGAGCTTTATTGGGATATAGTTGACATGAAATAAATTTTGCATATATGTAAAGGGTACAATTTGGTAAGTTTGGACATATGTACACACCCATAAAATCATCACCAAAATCAAGACAATGAGCATCTATATCACACCAAACATTTCATTGTGACCGTTTATATTTTCTCCTAACTTTACCCACGTTTCCAGGCAAATTTTGATCTGCTTTAAATTGTCAATTAGGATGTCTTTTTCAAAAGTACTTCATTTAAATGAAATCTTATTACTCTCTGCCTTCTTTTACTCAGAATAATTATTTAGAGGTCTGTGATATTGTGTTGTGTGTCAATAGTGATTTATTGCCATTGCTGAATAGTATTCACTTATAAATATAACACCATTGATTCATTCATTCATTTTTTGATAGATATTTGGAGTGTTTCTGAAATGGAAGTATTTTGAATGAAGCTGCTGTGAATATTCATGAACAATGTACAAGTTTTTGTATGGACATATGCTTTCTTTTCCTTTGCTTGAATGCCTAAGTGTGAAATGGCTGGATCACATAGTACACACATGTCTAATTTTTAAAGAAGCAATCAAACCGCTTTTGAAATAGTAGTAATATTTCACATAACCAACCACAGTGTATAAAACTGCAGAAGTTCCACATCATTGGCAATGCTTAGTGTGATCAGTCTTGAACTTTAAACATTCTAGTAAGTGTGCAGTGGTACCTTTGTAAATTTTGCATCTAATAAATTACATACTGTAATTTAATTTCTATTTCCCTAATGACTAATGAGATTAAGCATCTTTTCATGTGCTTATTTGTCATCTTTATTTATATCTGATTTAGTGATGTCTCTGTTAACATTTTGCCAATCATTTCATCAGGTTATTATCATACTTTTAAAGTATTTTATGGAATCTGAATAAAAAAATATTTATTAAACGTGACTTAAAAGTTGCTTCCTTTACTTTGTGGCTTGACTTTTCATTCTCTTAATGCTTTTCAAAAGGCAGGAGATTTCTTCTTAAAGAGTTTAATAACTATGTACACATATATAAGTACATGTCTTTACAAACACACATATATGTATGTAATTTTTAATTTTATGGATCATGATTTTTGGTGTCATAAGTAAGAAATACTTAACTCAAAAATTTCTTTTCTATATTTTCTTCAAGTTTTAAATTTTACATTTAGGTACAGGATGTCTTTTAAAATAATTTTTCTATACAGTGTTACACATAGATTGAAATTGCTAGTTCAATGTTTTATTTTC
The DNA here is from genome assembly GCF_009828535.3 of Hylobates moloch. Classification (NCBI taxonomy): domain Eukaryota; kingdom Metazoa; phylum Chordata; class Mammalia; order Primates; family Hylobatidae; genus Hylobates; species Hylobates moloch. The sequence goes on along the minus strand of NW_026652288.1, from coordinate 13,725,820 downwards.
AAACATGTGTATCTAATTATTCTGGCACAATTTGTTGATAAGATTATACTTTCTCCAATTAAATGAGTTGACCATATATGTGTGGCAATATTATGGGATGCTCCGTTCTGTTCCATTGATTTGTTAGTATAACTTAAGGCAAATATCATTTTTTCTAGATAACTGTGGCTTTATAATAAACTATGGAATGAAGTCATGTTAGTTCTCCAACTTTCTTCTTCTTTTTCAAAGCTATTTTAGCTATTCTGGCTCTTTTACATTTTCATTTGAATTTCAGAATCAGTTTGTCAATTCCTACAAAACGTCTGCTGAGATTTTGATCAGAATTGAACTACATCAATAGATCTATTGGGGGTACTTGACATCTTAGCAATAATTAAAACTTCTAACTCATGAATGTGGTAAAAGTCTCCATTTATTCATGTTTTTTTACCTCAATATTTTGTAATATTCACCTATGTTGTAATATTTATACTTAAATATTTTGTGTTGTTGATGTTATTAAAAACCATATTATTCTTTACATTCTATTACTTTTATTGCTAGTATATAAAAATACAACTTATCAATTTGTATATTAATTTTTATCTTATAACCTTATTAAACTCATTTATAAGTTCTCCAAGTTTTTGTAGATTTTATTGTACTTCCACATACATGATCATGACATCTACAAACAAAGACAATTTTTCATCTGACTTTTAAACCTGGATGCAATATGTTTCTTTTTGGTGTTTTATTATACTGGCTAGAAACTCTCCTAAAATACTGAATAGAAGTGCTTAGAGCAGGCATCCTTACCTTATTTCTGACATTAGAAAAGAAAAATCAACTTTTACTATTAAATATGATGCTAGGTATAGGCTGATCATTGATATCTTATATCAGGCTGAGAAAAGTTCACGGTATTTACACTTAGCTGAATAATAACAATAATGAATGTTGAATGTTGTCATTTTTTTCTGTTTCTACTGAAATTAGGTGCTTTTTAAGCCTATAAATATTTAGGTTGATTTAATTTTTATTTTGTGAATATGTTAATTTTTTTAATGTTAAGCCAGCTTGGCTTTCAAGGAAATATTGTGCTATACAGGAAACGTTATACTACATTTTATATTTGCTTATTTTTAAATTTTTATTTTGGTAAAATATATATAACATAAAATTAACCAAGTTAAACATCTTTAAGTTATGGTATCAATTACATTCATCTTGTGAATATCAATTACATTCACCTTGTGAATTGATTGATACATATGGTATCACTTACATTCACTTTGTTGTGCAACTAGTCTTCAGAACTTTTTCTTCTCACAAAACAAACTCTGTATCCATTAAACACAAACGCTGTTTCTTCCTCTGCTCTGTCCCTGGGGACCACCATTCTATTTTCTCTCTCTAATTTTTATTTCTCTAACAACCGCAGATAAGTAGAATCACACACTCTTTGTCCTTTTATGTATGGCTGACTTGTTTTACTTAGCATAATGTTCTCAATGTTCATCCATACTGTAGCATGTGTCAGAATTTCCTTACTATTTAAATGTATATTCATTTTATGT
>NW_026652288.1:13696582-13724158 GCF_009828535.3 Hylobates moloch | reverse complement strand
CTGGGGACTGTTGTGGGGTGGGGGGAGGGGGGAGGGACAGCATTAGGAGATACACCTAATGCTAAATGACGAGTTAATGGGTGCAGGAAATCAACATGGCACATGGATACATATGTAACAAACCTGCACATTGTGCACATGTACCCTAAAACCCTAAAGTATAAAAAAAAAAAAAAAAACCAAACTTAAACTTTTGATGTGTGCTCTGTGTGCTGTAAGCATCCACAATAAATATTAAAAATAGCAGCCGGGCGCGGTGGCTCACGCCTGTAATCCCAGCATTTTGGGAGGCCGAGGCGGGCGGATCACGAGGTCAGGAGATCGAGACCATCCTGGCTAACACAGTGAAACCCCGTCTCTACTAAAAATACAAAAAATTAGCCGGGCAAGGTGGCGGGTGCCTGTAGTCCCAGCTACGCGGGAGGCTGAGGCAGGAGAACGGTGTGAACCCCGGGGGGGCGGAGCCTGCAGTAAGCCGAGATCGTGCCACTGCACTCCAGCCTGGGTGAAAGAGCCAGACTCCGTCTCAAAAACAAACAAACAAACAAACAAATATTAAAAATAGCATATTCACAAAAACAAAATATGAAGCTAGTTCAGCTACATTAAAGGCAAATTTTTCAAATTGTTCCCAAAATCGTTCTCTGTACTTCCAGGCTGAGGCCATTGATGCAAAGTGCATTTCCTTCCCAGCTTGAGTCGGCTTAAACAGGTGCTATGGAAATATAAAACCTCATTATCCTTCTTGATAGAACCTTATTGTTAGGGAACACGAAGACAGCAATCCTTCTGAGTCTTTGATTTTCTCCCCTCACATGTATTTATATTTTAGAAGACAATTTATGTAGCTTTTGAAAAATATTCACTGAATATTTAAGCACCAAATTTCATACTAAGCATTTCTACTGATGGAATTTGAGTTAGGAAAACATAATTTTCTTTATAGGCATGGGTCATAAAAATTATAAGTACCATTAATTGCAAATTGTTTATTTTGGAAGTCAAGAAAGATTTCTGTATGCCTTAAAATTACACTATTTTTAAAAAATGTGTTTCTATCAATCACAGATAATCTATTACAAAATGATTGATGATGATATTGTGAATTAGTAAAATTTATCACAATTCACAGAGGACTTTTACATACATGAGAGTATTGTCCCAGAAAAACTTTGTGATGGAAAAGCTCATATTTATACTGTAGAAACTGAGGCTCAGACAGATTAAGTAAAGTCTTGGAGTCATACAGCTAATAATTGACAGAGCTGGGATTAAAACCCAGGTTTCTGGCAAATAACTCCAGGCTCTATCCACTGTAGCACAAGTAAACAACCTGTCTGTAATTACTCCCATTAAAATATATAAATATGGCTCTGTGTGTGTGTGTGTGTGTGTGTGTATCTGTGTGTGTGTATCTGTGTGTGTGTTTATTTTCTGGCCAAGTGTCACAATATAGGCCTTTACTGAGGCCACGTAAGGATTGCCCAATTTTTTTTTTAAATGTGTTTTGCACTGGAAGGTGCTAAGGAAAATTTAACATGGTTCCTTCCCTTTTCTAATTCTCTGCTTTCTAAAAAAATTCTCTTCTTGAGAAATTTTATTCTCAAGCATTTGCTCTGGGAAGAAATTGCCCTCAACAGAATGTGTGGACTCTAGATGCTGAAAGTTGTAATCTCCTGTTTAAGTAAATAAATCTGTTGGGTATTTTTTCCTTTCCACCTCAATATAGTATTAACTAACAGCTCCAGGCTGATCAAGGCTCTGTTTAAACTGAAACAGTGAATTTCAGAAATTGTTGAATTTCAGGATCAAGACACTTAAAAACAGGCCAAAATTTATATTGACTCAAACAAACTAGTACCCTTGGAAAATTGACTGAAATGTGCTTCAGAACAATATTCTGCTCAGTGTTACCAACAGGCATGTGATATTCGAGCTCTTAAAGTACCTCCAGCCATTTTTAGGTTTTTTCAAAATCCAATATCCCAAGCCCTGTATTTAAAAAAAAAAAAAAAAAAAAAAAAAACAGCAAAACAGCTGAACCAGAATAATTTCTATGATGGTCACAGAACCTAATGTGCTCCAGAGATCTCGTCTTTCTATCCTGTTCGTGGATGGATATGGTGTCACCTTCTCATTCCTACGAGTGCAAGTTCCTTAAAGGGCAAGGGCTCATTCTCCAGTTCAGCCAACGCTAGGAACAACTAGATAGGCTGAACAAAACTGAGCTCATGGACTCCTGGGACCTTAACTAGCTTTCAGTTAGTAAGCCACTGAATCAACATACACACCCTGAAAATGGGAGAGCAGTCTTTGGTCTGCTACCAAATGCAGATGTCCACTTCTTTCTATAGCCAAGAGTCTAACATCTCCAGTCAAATACATTCCAATATACAAATAAAACATTTGATTACCTTGTGAGAGAATGTTTTAGGGAAGACTCAACTAGTGCCATGCTCCTCTTTTCTTCTAGCTTATGTTGATTTCCAATCAATCACTGTGTTAGCTTCGGTTACAGCTCTGGGGTCAATCTTGATAAAATACTCTGTTTATGAATCTTGAAGAGTATGAAGATATTCTACTTTTACATAAAATTCGATTATATTGCTCATGACTGCAATTTGAGGTTCTCTCTGCCCCTGATATCTCTCTTTTTCAAAACTAAGTGGCACAGAAATATAGGTAGTTTAGTTTAAATAGTTGCATAAAACATGCTGGCCTGCAAATCAAATCTTTACTTCCGTTCAACTGAGCTTTACCTTCTCCAGTTCCCAGTATTGCAAACGTCTGACATTTGCATAAACAACGAATGCACGTACACACATGAACACATATACAAACAAACACAATACAGAGAGAAGGACAGAGATCATTGTCAGGGTATCCTGAATGGTACTCTATAGAGTTTTCTTTCCAGGAAGCAATAATGAATATTTAAAAAGTAAATATATAGGAAGTTTGGGCCAAGAGAAAATGACTAATTATTCCTAGGATCTATCATGTCAGAAATTGAATCAGGGATTGGGGCTTAAACTTTGCTATTCATTTAATCTTCCCAAAATTCTTTTATTCATATCAAGAAGGCTGAGCCTGGATTGGGACAAAGAATATGGCATTAAATAACATCTTCAAGCATTGCATTTCTGGTGCAGGACTATGTTGAAAACGCTGGTTTGCTCACTCCAAAGCTCGTGTTGGTGCTGCTGGTGTAGTTGTTACTTTAGTTTTCTTTTCTTCCTCCTGTAGCATGGTATTAGGAATTTGCATGGATTTACATTATTTTTGGGAAAAACACTCAGAGACTATTCAGTGGTGTCTACCTGACATCAATACCGTTGCTGTTCATTCCCTAACAGAACGTGCACCCTGCTATCGTCTCAGAAGCCTATGGAGCCCCTTCAATCAACACCATAGAATTGCTCATCAGAAGTCCTTGCCAGAGAACTGATTCTTGCATTAACTGTTATCCAGATCTTGCCAAATTCGTACATAAGATTGATATTGAGTTGGGGCAATTTATAGCTCTTTTCTTTGTTCTGTGTTGTCAAAGTTCTAAACCTAAACCAAGTTAGATAGCAAAAAGCAAAAATACACAAACATATATACTTAAAAGTTCATAGAAAATTATTCACTAGGTGACAACCCATATTATTCATTGGCCTTTAATTGAAATCTAATATGTAAACACATTATAAATGGCTCACAGTATTTTGTAAAACCAGGGTCAAATTACTTGTGGTTTCTTCACCAGTGTGGGCTTTTTTCTCTATATTATAGAATCAATTTTACTTGAGAATATAGGATCAGAAAAGAAATACTTTTTTATTTCTGCAAAGAATGGATATTTCAATTTGTTTAAGTGGCATGGATATAGAAGTCAGTATGAATCTGTTTTATTGTGAATGCCTAGGAGGGTAAGCTAAATTTACTTCTCAATTGCTAGATTGCTAAAATCTTTTCACCATTTTTAATCTGTTAGATTTTGCTCTCTCTTTCTCTCTCTTCTGCTTTTGTTTTTTTTTTTTGTTAAAAAATCTACATAAACTGTAATACACATAGACATCAGCTAAAATGAAAGAAGTACCTACTTTGGCAGCTGAATGTTATTAAATTGTGTGTTGTTTAAGTCATTTTTTTCTCAATCTAGGACTTACTATGCTTGAATCGATGTCAAGTACTATGAAAGACATAAAATTCAAGAAAATGTTGTTTTTCTCCTCCAAATATCTGTAACTAAATATATGCCAACTGAGCCTTTGAAAAGTGCAAACTTACAAGTGCAGATAATATTCTGAAAAGACAGGAAGAAAGCACAGGTGACATTAATAATCGCAGACTTATGTTGTCTAATTTTGGGCCAGAAACTATTTAATGAGCTTTACATTGATAAATTTATTTAATCTTCACAACCAAATTATCAATTCTATACTAACACTATCATTCCCACGTTTTAAATAAGTGGTGAAAGGACATGATGCAGTCTCACGGTTTGTAAGAGCAGAACTGGGATTCAACTCAGGCAGGCTGGCTCTTGTGTCTCCAGGCCTAAGCAATATTCTATGCTGCCAAAGATCAGAATGGCTGGGGCTAGACAGGGAAATCAAAATAGTTTCTTAGAGAAGGTAAGTTTTAACTATACAGAAGTTAGGTTTCAAACAAAAATAAATTATTAATGTTGCTGAAAACAAATTTTATAGTTTTATGTGGTTTCAACTTTTCTTCCCTTCAAAAAATCCTTTGTATATATCAGCTGTGTGTGGGTGCATGAGTGTGTGTGTGTGTGTGTGTGTGTGTGTGTAAAGGATTGGTGCATGAGGGAAAGGAGGAAAAAGATTTTACAGGCAAATGAGTTGTTCTGATTAATAATGAAATGGATTTATTCAATTGCAATTTTTAAAGTCTCACTCAAATCAAATAATATAATGCAGATTTTAACTTTCTTTTCACTGTGTCACTATGGTACAAAGTTTTTGAAAAAGAAAAAAAGCAGACCTTCAAGTTCACTTTTGGAGAGGGGAAAGTGGAGAACAGAATTGTGGCTGGCATTTAGAGTTCACCTGCACTTCTTCAGAAAAGTTGTCTGTGACACGTCATGGGGGCAATGACTTAGCAGGAGGGCAACACTGGGCCACTGGATATGCTGCTGAAGACTTCTCCAGCGGCTTACTGTTCCCGAACATGCTGACATTTTATGGGGACTATTAGAAATGCATGAATTCTGCACACAAAATGTCAACTGATACATTAAGAAAGAGCAACTCGCTATAGTTACTAGCAGTAAAATTTCTCTAGCTTTAACCCCATTCTCTGCTTTATAGATATATTGTTATGCCTGTAGCATTTCAGATGAGATCATTTGACACCCAAAATATACATTCAAGTTAAACCTTTGCAATATGAGAGTGAAATCCCATAGAAAAAATGAAAACAGTATCATTTTTCCATCTTTAGATCAAAAACCGAAGTCATGGATTATGAATTTTAAATAGTCAATGTGTCATTCAAAAATCATTCTAGATAGAAATATGACATCTTTCTTCAACTTGCTTATTACTTTTAAAGTATGTTCTTATTGCTTCTTCATATGGATAACTTTTAAAAATTGGATAGTAATACAAAAAAATTAACCCCAATTGTAAAGCTATTGAATTGAATAGCATTTTTATATTGAATTTTAGAGTGGGTAATGCTGCAACACACAATGTCTAGAAATTCAAAGAAAATGAATGCTTGAATATAAAACACATGCTTCATCTTTATGTAACCTTTTCAGTATAAAATAGCTGAGGAAGATTTTCTCCATGGAAAATCAGATTAGCCACAAAATTGGTTGCCGCAGTACGTAGACTACCACAGAGTCAACCGAGGCTTAGCAGAATACAGCTTGTGTTGGTGTTTCCCTTATCCATGACGCAGCACACGTATGCTGTGGCCTAACAGATATATAAGTGTGTTTCTAATGTTAGTGTATGTTACCCCAACCTCCTTATCACACATAAGCCTGCTCTGCACATACATTGCTTGCTACTGTTCCATCAGATTAATTCCTACTTTCTCACTACAACTTTCAGGACCCCTTTCATATTACAAATATAGTCATGCATCCCTTAACGGCAAGGATATATTCCAAGAGATGCATTATTGGCAATTTTGTTGTTGCGCGAACATCACTTACACAAATGTAGGTGGTATAGCCTACTGCGCACCTGTGCGATATGGTAGAACCTATTGCTCCTAGGCTACAAAGCTGTATAGCATGTGATTATGCTGAATACCGCAGGAAACTGTAACCCTATAGTAAGTATTTGTAATACCTAAATATATCTAAACATAGAAAAGGTACAGTAAAAATACAGTATAAATGATTTAAAAGATATACTTGTATAGGGCGCTTACCATAAGTTGCAGGACTGATGGTTGCTCTCCTTTCACGTTTTTCTGCCTGCTAGTATTCTAACCATGTCGGCAGCTGATTAGATTGTGCCTATCCAGTTAAGGGTGGATCTTCCTTTCCCAGCGCACTGACTGAAATGTTAATCTTCTTTGGTCACACCCTCATAGACACACCCTGACTCAATACTTTGTATCGTTCAATCCAACCAAGCTGACACTCAGTATTAACCATCACAATGTCACTATGCAATAGGAATTTTTCATGTCCATTATAAATTTATGAGACCATCATCTTGCATGTGGTCCCTTGTTGACTGAAATGTTACATGGTGCATGACTGTACATGTAAATCGTGTCATCTATGAATAAGGTACTTACACAGGACTTTCTACAACTCTACCTGATATGCTAGTAACACATAAGAATTAAATTAATAAATTAATCATAATGTAGTGAAAATAAGTTTCATTTAAGGTAGAAATATTCAAATTTATTTTCTAGATAGAAGTGAAATGACTGAATTCTTCCTCAAAAAGAAATAGATGGTTCAATAGAGAAAACCCACAGAAAAACTTGAAGTTACATCAGTTCACACACACACTCAGAAAAGCATCGCCTTTTGGAATAAATGAGAATGTTACTCCTCTCATTACTCATAACAGGGAAAGCTGTCATTTGCAAGTAATTTAGATTTGAATAATGTGGTGTGTCTGGTACCTACAGTGTTATTCAGTTTCTCTTTGGTTGATGACTTGCCATGTCAACCTGTCTTTTGCTGTTGTTGTTGCTGCTCTTCTAGAAAATAGGGATTTAATTACGCTTTTCAGAGAATACGTTGTTGCAGCAGAAAAGGAAAATAGACTTAAAATGAAAAATTTAAAGACATATTTAGCGGTGCCCTGACTCGTAAAATTAAAAGCAGTCTTTCTATTGCAGTATGCAAGAGGGGCTGCTGCATTTAAGAGGGGTATCATTTTCTCTATTGAATAAGATAAATTCTGGAATATTTCATACACTATTAAATTACATAAAATGCACTTAGGAACATTAGTCAAAACTTGTTAATCGTTTTTGTTTCTTTTTAATTTTTAGACATGATGCCATCAATCATCCCACAATTACTAATTAAGTATCTACTATGTGCAGGATGATATGCTAGGCACAGTGAGGAGATACAAAGCATACAAAGGATAGGATATGGTAGAGTGTTGTAGATTTTTATTTCCAGAGTCACACCAGCTTGTCTTTGAATCCTGCTCTTCTACTTACTAATGAGTGATCATTGGTGAGGTACTTAACACTTCTAATGTCAGGTTCCTCATCTCTCAAATGGTGATGAAAATAGTTTCTGAGCCATAAGAACTTTTTGAAATATAATGTAAATGTGCACACAAAGTGTCAAATACTCTTAGCCTGTAAAGAATGCTCAATATTTTAACATTATTAGACTAACCTCATCAATACTGATATTCATTTTACTTCATCAAGGAATTAGAAGCTAAATCAGTAGAGAAGGCATGCATTTAAAAATATAGATACAAAATTGTTATACTGTAGAATATCATTTTATGGGAAAAATTCTCAGAATATAAATAAATCCTGACCTTATGCAGGAAAAATTAGAAATATGCCATTAATTATCCTGCTCTAGCCTGAAATTATTTTCTAATTAAAAAGAAAGGGGCCAGATGCATGGCTCATGCCTGTAATCCCAGCAGTTTGAGAGGCCAAGGCGAGTGGATAACCTGAGGTCAGGTGTTCGAGACCAGCTTGGCCAATAGAGCGAAACCCCTTCTCTATTAAAAATACAAAAAATTTGCCGACTGTGGTGGTGGACGTCTGTAATCCCAGCTACTCGGGAGGCTGAAGCAGGAGAATCGCTTGAACCCAGGAGGCAGAGGTTGCAGTGAGCCAAGATCGCGCCACTGCACTCCAGCCTCGGTGACAAGTATGAAAGTACATCTCAAAAAAAAATAAATAAATAAAAGAAGAAAAGAAGATGTTTTTCAGTCTTGCAGAAATAACAGTAAATATATTAATAAAATACTTTTGTAATACATGAACATAGCAAAAGATAAAGAGAAGGCAAGAAAATTTTAAAGATAGGAATGACTAATCACTGTAATCCAACACTCACAGATTGTCATGTTCAAACATTTAATGTATTTTCCTCTAGTCTTTATAGTGTAGTTTTCTACACAATGATATTCCATTTGTCATTAAATTTTATGTCTGCCTTTGATGTTACACATTATAGTATAATAATTTTTCACATCTTTGGAATTTTTTGTTTGAAGATATATTGTAAATAAACACAGAATATTATAATAAATATTATATATAATAAATGCATCCATCTGTATTTTGTCTGACAATTAGAGAATATGACCATACACACTAGTATAATTGTGATGTTCAAGCAGTTGCTTCTTTAAAAAGAGGCATTATTATTTTTTTAAATTATTAAGAAAATCTTCATCAAATATAATAAAATATTTTGAGTTATTTATTAAAGAATGAATAGAACATCATTAAGGAACAGGAAGCTATTAGGTTATTTACATTAGCCAAGAATCTCATGAGCCAAGAATACTGAGGTAGAAGCATAAATTGTAAGATGATGGTAGTTTTAAGACTGCCTGAATATGAATAGTTTATGCTTGAAATGGCATAAAATAAAACTGGATTTTGTTGAAGGAAGTAGGAAGGACAGATGATACGGTTTGGCTGTGTCACCACCCAAATCTCATCCTGAATTGTAACTCCCACACTTCCTGTGTGTTATGGGAGGAACCTGGTGGGAGGTCATTGATTCATGGAGACCGGGCTTTCCCCTGCCATTCTCATGACAGTAAATTGAGTCTCACAAGATCTGATGATTTTAAAAGCAGGACTTTCTCTGCACAAGTTCTTTCTTTGCCTGATTCCATCCATGTAAGATGTGACTTGCTGCTCCTCCTTGCCTTCTGCCATGATTGTGAGGCCTCCTCAGCCATGTGGGAGCTGTAAGTACAATAAACCTCTTTCTTTTGTAAATTGCCCAGCTTTGGGTACGTCTTTAACATCAGCATGAAAACAGACTAATACAGTAAATTGGTACCAGTAGAATGAGGCACTACTGAAAAGATATATGAAAATGTGGAGGTGACTTTGGAACTGGGTAACAGGCTGACGTTGGAACAGTTTGGAGGGCTCAAAAAAAAAAAAAAAAAACAGGATAATGTGAGAAATTTTGAAACTCCCTAGAGACTTCTTTTTTTTTGGTAGCCGGGGTTTCACCGTGGTCTGGATCTCCTGACCTCATGATCCGCCCACCTCGGCCTCCCAAAGTGTGGTTACAAGTGAGGCACCGTTTGAATGGCTTTGATCAAAATGCTGATAATGATATGGACAATGAAATCCAGGCTGAGGTAGTCTCAGATGGAGATGAGGAATTTGTTGGGAACTGGAGCAAAGGTTACTCTTGCTATGTTTTAGCAAAGGGACTGGAAGCATTTTGCCCCTGCCCTAGAGATTTGTGAAACTTTAAACTTGTGAGAGGTGATTTAAAGTATCTAGTGGAAGAAATTTCCAAGCAGCAAAGCATTCAAGAGGTGACTTGAGTGCTGTTAAAGGCATTCAGTTTTATACGCGAAGCAGAGTATAAAAGTTAGGGAAACTTGCAGCCTTACAATGCGATAGAAAAGAAAAAGCCATTTACTGAGGAGAAATCCAAGCCAGCTGCAGAAATTTGCATAAGTAATGAGGAGCTGAATGTTAATCCCCAAGATAATGTGGAAAATATCTCTAGGGCATATCAGAGGTCTTCATTGCAGCACCTCCCATCACAGGCCTGGAGGCCTAGGAGGAAAAAGTGGTTTCCTGGACCAGACCCAGGGTCACAGTGCTGTGTGCAACCTAGGAACTTGGTTCCCTGCATCCCAGCTGCTCCAGCCATGCTGAAAGGGACCAATATAGAGTTGAGGCTGTGGCTTCAGAGGGTGCAAGCCTCAAGTCTTGGCAGCTTCCATATAGTGTTGAGCCTGCCAGTACACAGGAGTCAAGAACTGGGGTTTAGGAACCTCTACCTAGATTTCAGAAGATGTATAGAAATGCCTGGATGTCCAAGCAGAAGTTTGCTGCAGGGGAGGCACTCTTATGGAGAACCTCTGCTAGGGCACTGTGGAAGGGAAATGTGGGGTTGGAGCCCCCACACAGTGTCCATACTGGGGCACCACTTAGCGGAGCTGTGAGAAGAAGGCCACAGTCCTCCAGACCCCAGAATGCTAGATCCACAAACAGCTTGCACAATGTGCCTGAAGAAGCTGCCAACAATGACAGCCTGTGAAAGCAGCCAGGAGGGGATCTATATCCTTCAAAGCCACATGGGAGGAGCTGCCCAAGACAATAGGAATCCACCTCTCACATCAATGTGACCTGGAAATGAGACATGGAGTCAAAGGAGATCATTTTGAACTTTAAGATTTGACTGTCCCACTGGATTTCAGACTGTATGAGGCCTGTAGCTCCTTTGTTTTGTCCAATTTCTCCCATGTGGAATAGCTGTATTTACGCAAATGCCTGTACCCCCTGTTGTATCTAGGAAGTAACTAGCTTTTGATTTCACAGGTTCATAGGTGGAAGGGACTTGTCTCAGACGACACTCTGGACTGTGGAATTTTAAGTTAATGCTGAAATGAGTTGAGACTTTGGGGGACTGTTGGAAAGACAGCATTGGTTTTGAAATGTGAGAACATGAGATTTGGGAGGGGCTGGGGCGAATGATATGGTTTGGCTGTCTTGCCACCAAAATCTTATCTTGAATTGTAACTCCCACAATTCCCACATGTCATGGGAGGAACTTGGTGGGAGGTAATTGATCCATGGGGGTGAGTCTTTCCTGTGCTGTTCTCAGGGTAGTGAATGGGTCTCATGAGATCTGATGATTTTAACAGCTGGAGTTTCTCTGCACAAGCTCTCTCCTTGCTTGATGCCATCCATGTAAGATGTGACTTGCTTCTCCTAGCCTTCCATCATGATTGTGAGGCCTCCCCAGCCAGGTGGAGCTGTAAGTCAAATAAGTCTTTTTCTTTTGTAAATTGCCCAGTCTTGGGTGTGTCTTTATCAGCAGCATGAAAACAGACTAATATAAAAGATTTTGTTTTCTTAAGTGATTTTCTGTCTCAACCAATAAAACAATTTCTTAAATGTCCTAATAATTTGCAAATTAATTTACATACAATATATTTCAAGTTACCTGAGCAAAGTACTGAAATAATCATATGTTGTGCCTTTAATCAATGAGTTGATAAAGTCTCAAAGAGCCCCTTCCTACCTAAAATTCTTTGTTTCATTTTGATTTTACATCTAAAAGATACATTTGCTGAGAATACAGTGTGTGAGATGTTTTTGTTCTCAAAATTCTGTACACTTTGTTCCCTTGCCTTTTTAAAATTATCAGATGTGAAGTTGATCCAAAGGAATCTACTTTCAAAAGGGTAAGGCAATGTACCAGTTACTATGGATGCATGCACAAATTATCTCAAAACTTAGTGGTATAAAACAACCATTTATTATGCTCACAAATTTTCTGTTTCAAAAATTCAGACAAGACACTGGGGTTTTTTTCTCTCTGTTTTACAATGTGTAGGGCCTCAGCTAGAAGACTAAAAGGTTGCAGCTGCCATCATCCAAGAGCTCATTCATTTATGCATCTGGCCTCTGGTTTGGGATGCCTCAAAAAGCTAGGAACTGAAGCAGCTAGTGTTCCCCAGGAATCTCTCTCTCTCTGTGTATCTGCTCTCTCTGTGTGGTCTTTTTAGCACAGTAGCCAGCGTGTTCACAATAGCCATGTATATGGCAGCTCAGGGCTTCAAAGGCACATTCCTTCATAAAGAGAGATGGGGGAAGGGAGAGAGAGAAGTGAGGAAGAGAGAGAGAGTCAGATCACCTATTATGACCCAGCCTCAGTGGTCAAATCATGGTATGCAGTGGAACTTCATTGGTGGAGACAAATTCAAAGTTTCACTCAGAATAAAAGAGAGGAAACATAGACACTACCTTTCTACTGAAGTTTTTCAACACTACGTTGTAATTAGAATGTAGTATGGGCTGCTGTTGGTTTGTCCAGGTATGGAAAACACAATCTGCCTTAGGCTAAAGACTTAATGATAACATAACATTTAAATTCCAACTATCCATTTTATAATTATAAATATTTCATCATTACCTCTGAAACCCCTCTGTGCCTCTCTTTGAATATCTCAACCTCCTTCCCTTTCTTTCACACTTCTCCACCTCCCTGTATTTTATATTTTTCTCTATAGTTCTACCATGTGTGCTTTCATGCTATCCCACAATGAATGCATGTGCATGCATGTGTGTGTGCAGATCTGGGTTTCATAAAATAAAAATAATACTGAATGAATTCTTCTGCAACTTTCTCATTGTCTTCCTTAACCCATGTTTCTAAGATCTATCCTTATTGTTGCATGTACAGGGACACCTTGAAGATATTCTAGACCGTTGCAATAAAACAAATGCCAAAATAAGGTGATTCACATAAATTTTCTGGTTTCTCAGTGCATATAAAAGTTATATTTACAAAACACTGTAGTCTATTAGCAGGCAACAGCATTATGTCTTAAAAGCAATGCACATATCTTAATTTAAAAATGCTTTATTGCTAAAAAATGAAAATGATCGTCTGAGCCTTCAGGTAGTCTTAATTTTTTTGCCTGTGGAGGGTCTTGTGTTGATGCTGATGGCTGCTAACTGATCAGCATGGTGGTTGCTGAAGGTTGGAGTGGCTGTGTCATTTCTTAAAATAAGACAGGAATGAAGCTTCTACATCAATTGACTCTTCCTTTCCTGAAAGATTTATCTGCAGCATGTGATGCTGTTTGATAGTATTTTACTTGATAGAACTTCTTTCAAAATTGAGGACACGTGTTTCAAAACCTACCACTGCTTTGCCAACAAAGCTGATATTATCTAAATCCTTTATTGTTGTCATTTCAAGAATGTTCACAGTGTTTAGGAATAGATTCCATTTCAAGAAACCACTTTGTTTGCTCATCCTTAAGAAGTATCTCTTCATCCATTCAATGATTTCTGGCTTTTGATCTAACAAAAGAGGCATGTGAATCTTTTATCTGTATACTTAGAGGCCATTGCAGGGTGGTTGGTTGGCCTCGTATTAATATTTTTTGTTTCTAGTAAATAGAGAGGCCTGAGGAAAGAGAGTGAAATGGGGAATGGTCATTCATCTTCTTATATGGGCATGGTTCATGATACCCCAAAACAATTACAATGTAACATTAAAAATCACTTATCACAGATCATCATCACAGATATAATAATAACAATGAAAAAGTTTGAAATATTGAGAAAATTACCAAAATGTGGCACATAGATATGAAGTGACCAGATGCTGTTGGAAAGAGGTGCTGGTAGAATTTTTTAAAGGGGGATTGCCACAAATCTTCAGTCTGTATAAAATGCAAGATCTGTGATGCACAATACAGTGAAGAACAATACAACAATATTGCCTGCAGTTTAAAAACAAGCATTTTACATGTCTTATACTATTCCATAGAGCATATATTCTACAAATTATGTGTTTAATTGGTGACAGAGTTTGAGTTGTTTCCAGTTTTGTTTTATTTATATGACTACCATAGAGCAGCTATAAATATTTAAACATCTTTGTGTATGTTTTTGGTGGACATGCAAGAGTTTTTCTAGCTTATAATCCTAGCAGGGAATATTTACAGCAATACAAATGAATACTCTGCAATATTCATATTGTCATATAAATTTTATGATGTTTTATTTCACATTAAGTCTTTAATACACATGCAATTTGTGTTTATTATGTGCCAAAGTCTAAAGCTTTTTTCCTGAATAAATTTGGAATCTTTTCTAGCATCATTTGTCAACTTTTAAAATAAATGTTAACTTGGAAATCATTTCAAATTTACGGAGTATTGCTGAAAATAAAAATAATATAAAGCAAATACATTATTTACCTAGATTTCCATATTATTCATGTATCTAAATTATGTGTGTATATATACATGCACACATATACATAGATATGTCTGTTTGTCAATTACATTCCTCATGACTATTTACCACTAAATAATTCTATATATATTTCCTAATAATAAGGGTATTATTTTACATAACCACAGTAGTTATCAAATCTATAAATTTACATTGAATTTATACTTTTATCTAGTCTATTCCCCATATTTGACTTTTCCCAGGTGACCTAATTATGTTGTACATAGCACTTTCCCACTCTAGTAACAGGATCCAACCTCTGGATCAGATACTGCAGAGCTGTCATGTCTCTTTAGCTTGTAACATTTTCAAAGCCATTCTTGGTCTTTGGCAATATGGTCATACCCAAAGAAGTTGAAGCCCATCCCCTTTTTAAAGAAAACAATCCTCATTTTGTTTTGGACATTTTCTCCTGACTAGGATGAGTTTATGCATCTGTGATATGTCTCAAGGTTTCACATCAGGAGGCACATGATGGCACTGATGATAGTAACATTAAGCATCGGTAAAGGTGTTGCTCCCATTCTGCACTGCCAATTCATATATTCTTTAAATGCTGTTGTTAAACTTTTTCTCAAAACTAATGTAAAGAGTCAATGGGAGAACACATTAGCATCATGCAGATATTGTGATCTCATAAATATTTCTCCCTACATGCGCATCCATTGATGATTTTTGCCTGATCTCAACTTTACCATAGTGATAGCAATATGATAATTTTCCATCTTCAGGACTCATTTCATATTTAGTAGTTAGCTTTCAGTATTCTACTGTAGTCAAGAGCCTCTATTTTCCTATATGTATGTATGTATGTATGTTTCATTTTTATGATCTATTTTTATATATTCATTATTGAATAATCACACATTTCTACATTTAATTATTATAATTTATTACTGGACTTAATTAATTATTTTGTTGTTCAAATCTTCCCAGATTTGGCCCATGAGAGCCTTGGAATCTCCTCAGTCTGGTTCCTGCATATTCATTTTATGCTCCCATCTGATCTTCTGGCATGACAGAAAATTCCAGGTTATCTTGGATCTATTCTTCTCTACCACCACAATCAATTATTTATTCAAGGTGCGCCATTTACTGGCTGTTAGTACGATTTACTTAAAAGCCTAACATTTTTTCTATTTATCCCTATTATAAATCAAGCTTCCATATATGGGTGGGTACTATCTTGGATTTATTCTGCTGTTAGTGTACTTACGTAAAACTAAATGTATACTAAAATAGGCTTAATTAATATAATTTCATATTAGTTGTCAGGCTTTCTGATTACTTTTCAGGCATGTCTAAACTCTTATTCTTTGCACATTCCCATAAAATTTGGAATTAGGTTACTAATTTGAAAAAAAAAAAGTCGTTAGAATTTTGATGGAAATTATGTTAAGCCTTAGATTAATTTCTAGAGACTTGCACCTTTTTTTTTTTTTTGCAGGATTCTGAGTATTTGTTTGTCTTTTTAATTGAATAACTTAGCTAGAATTTTCTCATTGTTAATCATTCTGGGTTGGTTCTCCCAGCACATAATATACCCTTAATTATATACATGTAAGACATTTTGCAATTTCAGAAACATGTTCTTAGATTAGGTCTTTAAATAAAAACATAAATTGTTTTAGCTTATTTTCTTGTATGAGCCCCAACTAGACACAGCTTATATCTCATTTCCCTTTTTTAAAAAAAAATTATTAACCTTGGCAATTTTTTATTTCCTCTTTTTGCTTTCAATTCTGAACCAAATTTATAGCTCTTATGCTTGATATATAGATCCCTTTAGTACTCAGAGTTACCACATAGGCAATGCTAGGGTAACTAGCTTTTGTGGTCTGCATGAGACTGAGTAATTTACTGGGATGGAGGGGCTTTTAAAGTTTAAAACAAAGACTGTTACTGGCAAATGGACTAACTGATCACTGTGTAACTAAGGGTAGAGTTTCTCCTTGCCTAATCTAAGGGCAATATTACCACTGTGTGCAATAGAAGTGGTATTATTCTTGTTTTCCATGATATTTAAATAGGTAAGTGGCATGATGTAGGATAAATAAAGCAGTATTCTTAATTAAAATTATCCCACTAAGAATTCCATGCACAAATACCTTCACCTGAAAATTGTACTGAACAGTTAAGGAAGAAATAATGCCAAACTTTTACACTTTTTTCAGATAAATTGGAAAGAAAATAAAAGATGTTCTGCGTATTAGGTCAGTTTCTTTATTTTTAGATCAACATAATGCTGATTAAGAAACACATGACACAGCTCTTGCAAAAAAGAAAAATGATAGGCCAGTCACATTCACAAATTAATTTTAAAATCTTAAAAAAGCAAAGAAAATATAGCAAAATATATCAATTATTCAAATTGTGTTTAGTTCTGAAAGTAAAGTTAGGAGTATTTTTCTATTTCCATACTGCTATAAACCAATACTGGAGACTGGGTAATTTATTAAGAAAAGAGGTTTAATTGGCTCATGGTTCTGCAGGCTGCTCAGGAAGCATAGTAGCTTCTGCTTCTGTGGAGACATCGGGAAATTTACAATCATGGCAGAGGTAAAGGGAAAGCACGTCTTACATGGACAGAGAGAGAGGGAACGTGCTGGACACATTTAAACAACCACATCTCATGAAGACTCACTATCATGATGACAGCACCAAGGAGGAAATCTGCCTCCATGATCCAATCACCTCCAACTAGGCCCCATTTCCAACAGTGTAGATTACAATTCGACATGATATTTGAGTGGGGACACAGATCCAAACTATATCATTTCACCGCTTACCCCTCCCAAATCACATGTCCTTCTCACATTTCAAAATATAATCGTGACTTCCCAACATTCCCCCAGAGGCTTAACTCATTCCAGCATTAACTCAAAAGTCCAAAGTCTTATCTGAGACAAAGTGAGTCTCTTATACCTACGAACCTGAAAATAACAAGTTAGTTACTTTTTATTTTTTTTTGTTTTTTGTTTTGCTTTGTTTAGTTTAGTTTTTTTTTTTTTTTTTTTTGAGATGGAGTCTTTCTCTGTCACCCAGGCTGGAGTGCAGTGGCACAATCTCGGCTCACTGCAATCTCTGCCTTCTGGGTTCCAGCAATTCTCCTGCCTCAGCCTCCTGAGTAGCTGGAATTATAGGCATGTGCCACCATGCCTGGCGAATCTTTTTGTATTTTTACTAGAGAGGTGGTTTCACCATATTGGCCAGGCTGTTCTTGAACTCCTGACCTCAGGTGATCCACCAGCCTTGGCCTCCCAAAGTGCTGGGAATACAGGTGTGAGCCACCTTGCCTGGCCAAGTTAGTTACTTTTATGATATAATAGGGGTACAGGCATTGGATAAATATTCCCATTCGACAAGGGAGAAATTGTCCTAAAGAAAGGGGCTGCAAGCCTCATGCAAGTCTGAAACACAGCAAGGCAGTCATTAAATCTTAAAGATCCAAAATAGTCTCCTTTGACCCCATGTCTCACATCCAGGGCACACTGAAGTGAAGGGTTGGCTCACAAGGCCTTAAGCCACTCTGCCCCTGTGGCTTGGCACTGTTCAGCCCTCACTGCTGCTCTCAAGGGCTGGGTGTTTACAGGTGCACAGTGCTTGCTGTCAGTGACTCTACAATTCTGGGGTCTGGAAGATGGTGGCCCTCTTCTCACAGCTCCACCAAGCAATGCCCCAGTGGGGACTCTGACTCCAACCCCACAATTTTCTTCCTCACTGTCCTAGTATAGGTTCTCCATGAGGGCTCCACCCCTGCAGCAGGCTTCTGTCTGTATATCCAGGCTTTTCCATACATCCTCTGAAATCTAGACAGAGGCTCCTAAGACTTAATTCTTGTACTCTGTGTACCCACAGGCTTAACACCATGTAGAAGCCACCAAGGCTTAGGGCTAGCACTTGAAACAGTGGCTTTAGCTGGACCTGGGTCCCTTTGAGCCATGGCAGGATGTGGAGTGTCTGAGATGCCAGGAGCAGTGTCCTGAGGCTGCGTGGGGTAGTAGGGTCCTGGGCCTGGACCACAAAATCATTCTCCCCCATTAGGCCTCTGGGCCTGTGATAGGAGAGGCTGCCATGAAGTTCTCTGGACTGTCTTTGATGCCTTCTCATCATTGACTTGGTTATCAGTACTTTTCTTCCTTTTACTTTTGCAAATTTCTGCAGCCTGCTGGAATTTTTTCCCTGAAAATGGGCTTTTCTTTTCTACCACATGGCCAGGCTGCAAATGTTTCAAACTTTTATGCTTTGCTTCCCTTTTTAATGTAATTTCTGGTTTTAGATCATTTCTTTGCTCATGCATATAAGCATAGGTTTTTAGAAGAACCCAGCCAACATCTTGAACGCTTTGCTGCTGAAAAATTTCCTCTATCAGTTATCCTAACTCATCACTCTCAAGATCAAAGTTCCATAGATCCCTAGAGAAGGGGCACAATGCAAACAGGCCTTTGCTAAAGCATAGCAAGAGTGACCTTTACTCCGGTTCCCAATAGGTTCCTCATTTCTATCTGAGACCTCCTCAGCCTAGACTTATTGTCCATATCTCTATCAGCATTTTGGTTACAACCATTCAACAAGTCTCTAGGAAATTCCAAGTTTTCCTTCATCTTTCTGTTTTCTTCTGAGCCCTCCAAACTCTTCCAACCTCTACCCATTATCCAGGTCCAAAGGTGCTTCAACATTTTCAGATATCTTTATAGCAATGCCCCACTTCTTAGTACCAATTTTTTATTTTTGTTCATTCTTGCACTGCTATACCTGAGACTGGGTAATTTTTAAAGAAAAGAGGTTTAACTGGCTCACAGTTCTGAAGCCTATGCAAGAGGTATACTGGCTTCTGCTTCTGAGGAGGCCTCAGGAAACTTACAACATGGAAGAAGGCAAAGGGGAAGAAGGCATCTTAAATGGCCTGAGCAGGAGCAAGAGTGAGAAGCGGGGGTGCTACATACTTTGAAACAACCAGATTTCATGAGATGTCACTATCACAATGACAGCATCAAGGGGGAAATCTACCCTCATGGTCCAATCACCTCCCATCAGGCCCCACCTCCAATACTGGGGATTACAATTCCACATGAGATATGGGTGAGGACACAGATCCAAACCGTATCAACTATTTTGTAATTTCCCACCATAATAGCATGAGAAAACCCAGAGGATTATCACAATGGATGCAGAGCAATCCATTTATAAACGCTCATTCATAACGAAAAATAAGAATCATTTTCATTCTGATACAACATAGCCACAAGAAATGAAAATGAGAAAGCATTATACTTGGTGGAATGTTGATAGCTTTTTGATCTCAGGGACACAGAAAGGGTGGGCAGAGTATACACTTTTATTCAATACGTATTTGCAGCCCTGGATAGTCTATTAAGAGAGGAAAATTCAACAAAAGTTATATGAATTAAAGCATGAAATGAAACTGCCATACTATTTGTTATGATATTAGCATTATGTATGCAGAATATCCAAAATAATTTGTAGATGATTATTTTAGAACAAATCAGGTTGTAAGCAATTTTGTTGGATACAAGATCTATTTGCTTTTTCTAGTCTCCACTCTCCCACACAAATCCTTCATAAGTGGAGGAATGTACCATTTTAATATAATACAAGACTCAATATTGTAATAATGTCATGTTTGCCCAAATCCTACCAGATTTACCCAATCCAATCTCTAATAAAATAGTTTGTTAATATTGCCAAGCCAATACTAAAAATCATGTAGAAGGGCAAAGGACCAAGAATAATCAAAATTAATATTGAATAAGAAGAACAAAATGGGAAAACTTGAACCTATTGGGTATTAAGAATTCTTGTAAAGTTACTATCATTAAGACAGCACAGTATTTGTGTAGAAATAAGCAACTAGACCAATGAAACAAAATAATGAGCCCACTATGTGAGAAAGACAGCACACGTACATGGATATTTAATATACAAAATGTACCTTGAGAGTAGAGGAAAAGTAACAGTGTTTTTTTTTTTTTCAATAAACGGTGCTGGAAATAGTTGGTATTCATGTACACATCTATATCTATGGGTTGTACTGAAATCAATTCCATTGGAATGTAAGTCTGAATGTTAAGGTAAGAAAAAAAAGCTTTAGAAATACAATATGCAAAATAATTTTAGACTTCTATATAGGAAAATATTTCTCAAATAGAACATGTAAATCATTAATTAGAAAGAAAATATTGATAAATTTTGATGACATTAACATAAAGATATTTCTTCTAAAAACAAGATTAATTCAATAAAAAAGTAAATATTGAAAAGATATTTCTAACTCATACATTTAACAAAGAGATTGCATCTACAAGGTATAAATAAGTGCTTCAAGTCATAAGGCAAAGAAAGGAAACAGAGCAAAAATATGCACAAGGCAATTGAATAGCACTTCACAGATGAAGATATACAAAAACAATCACGTGTCACTTAACGATGAGGATATGTTTTGAGAAATGCATTGTTAGACAATTTAATTTATTCCTTGTACAAACATCGTTGAGTGTACTTACAAAAACCTACATGGTATAGCCAACTACACACTGGGTTATATGGTATAGTCTATTGCTCCTGTACAGATTTTTTTTGTCTTTTTAACGTGAAGTTTACTAAGAAGGGTGTGTTAAACCTCCCACTAATGATTATGGATTATTTTTCTTCGTAGTTCTGTCAAATTGTGTTTTCCAAAATTAAAAATATATTTCTACATTCAGACATATTAAAATCTTTTATACCTGGTTGACTGACTTTTACCATTACAAAGTGTTCTCCTTTAAAAATGTCTGGCCATGCTGTCTACACTAAAGATATTTAGGGTAGAGATTCATATTGAAACAATATAGATTTTCTTGTCTCTTCAGCTATCTAATTCAATTTACTTATTTATTTTAATACATTTTATAGTGTACATTTAAGGTATACAACATGATGTTATGAGATACATAGATATAGTAAAAACGTTGCTATAGTGAAGCAAATAAATATATACATCATCTCACTTTTTTGTTTTCTTTTGTTTTGTTTTTGCTTTTGTGGCAAGAATGACTAAAAGCTACTCACTTAGCATAAATCTCATATATAGTATTGTTTTATTTAATGCTGGGCTACATAATTACTCAGGATGCTGTATCATCCATGGTGCTGCTTGTGTGAACTCTGACTTCCAATTCAAACGTTGTCATTCTTTTTTTTTTTTTTTTTTTATGACTTCCAATTCAAACGTTGTCATTCTTTTTTTTTTTTTTTTGAGATAGACTCTTCCTCTGTCTCCCAGACTGGTGTGCAATGGAGCAATCTTCACTCACCACAACCTCCACCTCCCAGACTCAAGCTATTCTCCTGCCTCAGCCTCCCAAGTAGCTGGGATTACAGGCATGTGCCACCATGCCAAGTTAATATTTGTAATTTTAGTAGAGATGAGGTTTCACCCTGTTGCCCAGGCTGGTCTTGAACTCCTGACCTCAGGTGATCCACCTGCCTTGGCCTCCCAAAGTGCTGGGATTACAGGCATGAGCCACCGTGTTCGGCCCATATGTTGTAATTCTTAACCAGAGTATGCAGGAAAATATATTAAAAAAAAAAAAACTTCATCTTCTGGTCATGTTAAATTAACTATTCAAAGTATTTTATAGTCCAAATGTAGAACTGTGAGTTACACCTCTTTCCTTTATAAATTACCCAGTCTTGGGTATGTCTTCATAGCAGTGTGAGAATGGAATAATACAATTTTCTTTCTCACTGAGTGAGAATTGATATATTTTTACCTATTTTTCAGCTAACAAAAGTTCTTTTCATCTGTATCTAATATTTTGTTAAACCCATTCTTTGGGTTTTTTATTGAAATCATGTATTATTTAGTTCCATAATTTATATTAGACTTTTTAAAGTTTTCCATTCTCTTCTGAATATTTAATCTTGTAATTTAATTTCTTAAAAATAATAATGATAGTTATTATAAAGTCTGTGTCTGATTTTTTATAACGGTATATCCTTTGGATCTTTATTTTCTTCTTTTTTTGGTATTCTGGTATTTTCCAACTTGTTCAAATGCTTTTTTAAAATTAAGTGTCAGATATTATATATGAAAAATTATGCAAATAATTACAAACTCTGGATAGTACTGTTCCTCCAGAAAGAGCTTTTTTTTTTTTTTTTTTTTAAGGCAGCTTGGTTTGCCTTTATGCTATCAGAGGCTGAGATTATTTGAGGTCAGATTTAATTCCCTGGCTCACTTTTTCTCCCTAAAGGGATAATCCTTTAGGGTTATAAGCCAAAGTCTGATATTTTTTAACCAGATCATCTTCTCTGTGGAAGTCTCTGAGCTTAAACTTTTCCCCCATTCCCCCAAGATTTAGGAGACTGAAGAAAGCCGTTCCTCCTGCCTTCACCTCTCAGCTCCATTTTTGCTGTCGTACTTAGTAACTGCCTCATGGGAAAAGGGCAAACTCCGCCCTTCTTCTTGCCTTCTTTCTGCACCCTGGTCTGGCAAATTCTTAGTGTTCTGATAGCTCTCCAGTGCCCTCAAACATATTCTTCGTCTCTATTGTCTAATTTAGATTATTTATATTGAAATAAATAATCTGAAACAAGCAAGTTGGCCATTACTAAACTATAACTGTCAGATTGCTCTGGATGTGAAACAAATAATTTCTATCTTATTATAATTCAAACTTTAGTATGTTATCAACTTTGTCTATAATTTGTCATGTAGACAACAAACAACCTGGGAGCACATTTTTTACTAAATATAAAACTGTGTAGTGAGGCACAAAAAGTTGAAAATTACAGAAACTAACATCCCAAGAATCTTCAGTAACTTATTGTGAAAGTTTAAAAGTAGCATTTAGATATAAGTAAATATTAGTAAGAGAATAAAAGCAAATATCAAAATTGAAATTACATTCAGGTTCAACTGCTATTGACTCAGTGACCTCTCAAATTCATAGTAGGCACTTTTAACAATATTCATAAAAATATATGAGGTAGAATTAAGACTCAAAACAACAAAATTTCTTAGTATCTCAGAGCTAGATGATGTTGGACTAAGGATATGAAACTATATTGTGTGTGTGTGTGTGTGTGTGTGTGTGTGTGTGCCCCTAAAATCTTCATGTTCTTTCCATTTTCATATGCTCTTTCACTGGGCTACACACATTCAGACTAATTACATATTTAATCTCTATTTGGGTTGGGAACAAGGTAATAGCTTTGCTACTGGCATGATTTAGAACAGAATATAAGTAAGCATGCAGAGCAAATCACCTTTTTTCTCAATTATTCAAAAGCTTCAAGCATATATTATTAATTAACTTAGCTTCTACCCTTGCTCTTTAGCCACAGTGAATTTCTTCTATTTCTGTATTTTCACACAGGTCATGTATTAAATGGTCTCTCGCCTGTGTAGCTCCTGAGTCAATGAGAATTGTATGGTTTGTGGGTTAACTTAAACTTCTATTTATAAACCAATTTCATTTGTTGATTCCCATGAAGTCAGAATAATTTCTTTCACTGACTATAACTTAGGGAGGAAGGCACTAGTATATTTTCAAAATAGAATTCAAATTGATTCTTAAAAAATTTTGTAAATTGAAATTGCTCACAATAAACAGGTATTTTGCAAATGGGGCAGAAAGACATCCAAATTCTATTTACAAATGTTTGTATATGCCTATCTAGCAAATGTAGCAGGTGTGAATAATCAGATTATGAATTTATCAATTAAAATTTATAATCTATTTTGTAATTATGTCATGACAAGATAAAGGAATAAACAAGATATTTTATAACAATGACTATTATTTGACTAATTAGTTGAGTATTTGCTAAATTTTCTCTCAACACTTAGATTTAATTCTATGGAAATAGTTATTTTACAAAGCAGACACACATATCAATTTCTTATACATTTATATAGTTCTATTCTTTACCCTTTACTGATACTTTATCTTATTCATTTGACAAAAAATCTGTAGACATTTTTTAACGTTAATATTTTGGTTCTAAAAAATCCTATCCTTTTCTTACCAGTCAATAAACCTCCACTAACCCTCACAGATATTTTTACTGTTAGGCATCCTATCTAGTATTTGGAAGAAAACACTTCCTTACATTTGGAGATAAAATGATGTTTTCCTTCTTAGATTACTCATGAAATGTGTCTGTACTCTTTTAGTATGTCAGGATATCTGGAAGACAGAAACAGCTTTATTCTTCTCTTTGACCCAGAATTCTTAAGAGAGTGTTTTGTAAATGTTTATTGGATTAACATTTTACACAAGTCTGGGATATAAGTAGTACAGTTTTATATTATTCCCGGAACTTCCTGTCAACTCATGTTTCTATCCATTTATTCCTTTGTTCATTTATTCATTAATTTGTTCATTTACATTTATTTATTCATTAGTCCATTCCATGAAAAATACTGACAAAGCGCCTTTGGCCTGATGCTTAAATTATAAGTGCCATTTGAAAATACAGAGATGCGTAGAGAAGAGCTTGATTAAAACAATATGATAAATATTAGAGATGGAAAAATAAAGAATTCAGTTTGGCTGGAACAAATTATGGACACCTATTCTATTGCCAATCTCAGCCTGGATTAACCTATCCCTCATCAAGGATAAAGGAACGAGTGCAGCCTGACCAATTCACTGCTACTACTATTATAAGTAGCAAGTCCAACCCACCTAGGTTTCAGGAAAATGAACTTAGCACATTTCCATATCTGAAGTTTCTTCTACAGAAGAATGTTCATAACCAGAACAGATGAGACAACATGTATACAAAAGCATGTGGTTTATTACCTATGCTGACTATGACCAGTTAATGAGTGGACCAACAGGTCTGCACCACACTCAGAGGGCATCTTAAGTCCAAAAGCTGAAATTAACTATTTTAGATTTGTTCATACTATTTTCACATGATTTGATTAATTTTCTATAAAGGACAAAACATCCCCAATTTGTTCCCAGATCTTCTCCCAAGGTAAAATAACTGGACAATGTATCATTCTGGCAAAATAGAGTATTTATGTTTTTAACACGATTTCTTCTCATTACAATGAATCAACCTCTTGTTTAGGTAACCAAATGAGCATGGCATGTTGAGGTAATCCTCAGCTAGACTCTTTGTCTTATGCGGTCAAACTCCAGTTTTGTCTTGGTTAACCTTAATTTTGTGTTTTCAGGAAAATAAAATATTAGCAGTTACTTCTTCTAGATCCCATTTATCAACAGGTTTTTATTTACGTTCTTCCTTTCTCCTAAATTCACTGATTTATTTTCTATTTCAACTCACTATTCCTAACATGTTTCTCTCCTTCAATACAGCACAGTGTTCCTCTATGTTCTCCCTCTGGGTTAAACAGTCCCATTCAACCCAAATGATATATAAACAAAAAGAAGAAATAAAGTTAGAAGTATGAATTAGGTGCAGAGTCTGAGGTCATTAAAAACCTATCTGGGGAATTTGGACCTTTTTCAATGGGCGAAGGAGAATCCATAAACATAATTAAGTATTGGAGAAAGATAATTCAACAATTGCTCTTCAAATTACCATCTGACCATCATGAATTCAGCTGGCTTGGAAGGGCATAAAGCTGCATAATCATGCCAGTGAGAAAGCTTTTAAGATTGTGCAGTGATAATTTGTGAGGGCTTGGATTAAAG
This sequence comes from Hylobates moloch, assembly GCF_009828535.3. Classification (NCBI taxonomy): domain Eukaryota; kingdom Metazoa; phylum Chordata; class Mammalia; order Primates; family Hylobatidae; genus Hylobates; species Hylobates moloch. The sequence continues at coordinate 13,698,041 of NW_026652288.1, read as the reverse complement.
TAGTGACGGTAGTAACAAAATGAAACAGACAGATTTAGATATTAAAGAGCAGTGCAGGCAGAATGAGACCCTAAAGAGCTGAGTCATACACACAATGGGAGATTGGACATGAGACTAATTTTTTTTTCTCACTTGTAAGTGGGAGCTAAATGATGAAAATACATGGACACCTACAGCGGAACAACACATATTGGGGCCTTTTGGAGGTAGAGAATCAGGAAAAACAACTAATGGGTACTACTAGGCTTAATACTTGGGTGATGAAAAAATCTGTACAACAAACCCCCATAACACAAGTTTACCTGTGTAATAAACCTGCACTTGTACCCCTGAACTTAAAATAGAAGTTAAAAAAAATCTACATGAGTGAGAGAATGGTGAAGACATTTACAAATGTAAAAAATACAGAAGTTTTCCAATTTTGACTTCAGGCTTTAGAAATAATGAAGTAACGATGAGCAGGTTGTTTTTGTCTGACCAAGGGACGGACGTTTCAGGGACATATTTAGTTCCTTTCCGTGTGCCATTTACATTTGGCTGCCATTCATGAGCTTTAATGATTTTTCCAAAGAAAAACCACCAAGACAAAGTCAATAGTCTCCAACATCCTCCCCCAATTATTAATATAGTAGCTATCAATAAACATCCTATTTTAATAATCTTCTGAAGGTTACCCTAGGAAAATGTTGCTCTAGAATAATTTATTATAGAAAAAGGATATGTGAAGACATGTATTAGAAGACCTATAAATTCTCATTCTAATAAAATTCTATACAGAATCTAAGCTTTTATCTGAGAGGGCATCATGTATTGCAACAAGCATCATTCCAGCTAGATACTACTTTCACTGGTATAGTATCAATCATGTCAGTAGCAGGCTCAGTCGTATCATTATTATGCTAATTTTTGACTGACAAGTGATTTTCAACTCTGTAATTCAGCAGCATCTACTTGACTTGTGGGACCTTCTGCTAGTTCAGTACCACTCTGATACCTTAATTTTCATGCCACCTCAACCCATAAACTTTGCTAAGTTAAACTACGTTCTCCAAGACCTCTGGTATTCTGTTTTTTATTGTCAGGGGAGGGGGGCAGGGTGGAAACTAGTCTCCCAAATACATCACATGTTTATTCGATTTGTTATTTAGTCCTAAGCTGCCTTTAAAGCTCTAACAGGAATAGCTTATTTGAATTGATTAGTTTTTGGTTGTTTGTTTTCAGTAATGCTACAAATATAAATACCACATGCATCATGGAAATAATCATAACCTTTCCAAAAACATGCTTTGTCAACATTCTAATATTTAATCAGATATATCTGAAAACATATATATATATATGTATCAGTTTTCTTTTTATTAATATATTCTATTCTGTCTGATTTCCTGGGAGTATACCACCAGGTTTAGAAATTATTCATATATTATTTACACACACACACACACACACACACACACAC